>NC_082712.1:32618803-32893124 GCF_030144855.1 Hypanus sabinus | reverse complement strand
GGTTCGTAACAAAATCAATGCAGATTTATTTTAGGGAAGCACAAAAATTGGTAGAACAAAGAGTCAGAAGCTTGCTCTCTCTTCTTCTAAGGGTTAGAGAGATATGAGCATGCTATGTTGGTGCTGGAAAAATGGCTACAATTGTGTGCTACTCAGCACAATCCCTGCTGAATTGATTTGACACAGACAATACATTTTTCTGTAGGTTTTGCTGTACCTATGATAAATAAAATTAAGCTTTAAATTGCTGATTGCTGCAAAGCCATCTACCTACCATTCACTCGTATGCCTTGATGTTGTTATCAAGCAACAGCCTATCAAATAAAATGGGCTAAATATTTAAATATGCATTTCGTATGTGCATACCTGGAGGAGCATAGTACCTATTGCTCCACAGACTTCAAATGCTGCTGGTTGCCATGGTTTTGCAGTGTACCCCAAAATCATAAGCAGACAGTAGTTCCAGAAGCAGAAGTGTTCCAAAATCTGTAAAATTAAACTCTGGAAATATTGGTATCGTTAATGTGTCCTTGCTCCAAAATTCATAATTATATTTTTTGTGCTTTTTGGTGGCTACGTTTCATCTGTGATATTGGATTCCCTGTGCTTGGAGCCCAATCTTGCTAAGAAGCTTATGTGGGAAACAATAGACAATAGACAGTAGGTGCAGGAGTAGGCCCTTTGGCCCTTCTAGCCAGCACCACCATTCACTGTGATCATGGCTGATCATACACAATCAGTACCCCGTTCCTGCCCTCTCCCCATATCCCTTGACCCTGCTATCTATAAGAGCTCTATCTAACTCTCTCTTGAGTGTATCCAGAGACTTGGCCTCCACTGCCTTCTGGGGCAGAGCATTCCACATATCCACCACTCTCTGGGTGAAAAACTTTTTCAGCATCTCTATTCTAAATGGCCTACCCTTATTCTTAAACTGTGGCTTCTAGTTCTGGACTCACCCATCAGCAGGAACATGCTTCCTACCTCCAGCATGTCCACTCCCTTAATAATCTTATGTTTCAATCAGATCCCCTCTCATCCTTCTAAATTCCAGTGTATACAAGCCCAGTCGCTCCAATCTTTCAACATATGACAGTCCCGTCATTCCGGGAATTAACCTGGTGGGGTCTCACCAGGGCCCTGTACAGCTGCAGAAGGACCTCTTTACTCCTATACTCAATTCCTCTTGTTATAAAGGCCAGCATGCCATTAGCTTTCTTCACTGCCTGCTGTACCTACATGCTTGCTTTCATTGACTGATGTACAAGAACACCTAGATCTCGTTGTACTTCCCCTTTTCCTAACTTGACTCCATTTAGATAGTAATCTGCCTTCCTTGTTCTTGCCACCAAAGTGGATAACCTCACATTTATCCACATTAAACTGCATCTGCCATACATTTGCCCACTCACCCAACCTGTCCAATTCACCCTGCATTCTCATAACATCCTCCTGACATTTCACACTGCCACCCAGTTTTGTGTCATCAGCAAATTTGCTAATGTTACTTTTAATCCCTTCATCTAAATCATTAATGTATATTGAAAACAGCTGCGGTCCCAGCACCGAACCTTGTGGTACTCCACTGGTCACAGCCTGCCATTCCGAAAGGGACCCGTTAATTGCTACTCTTTATTACCTGTCAGTCAGCCAATTTTGAGGAACATGAGGATACAGTCAGCTTTGTATTGCTCCATTGATGTCAAGGTGATTCTATAGCCTTCTTATTTAACTGCTCATATCATCTTCTCTGGCAGAGAGCAGTAGAGAGGCTGGAATGCCTTCTTCATGTTTGCTTGCACGTGCTGGACCCAGGATGGACCTTCTGTTATGTTGATACCCAGAAACTTGAAGCTGCTCACTAGTTCCACCACAGGCCTGCAGCGAGGACTCACTTGATTTCCCCTTACTAAAGTCCATAATCAGTTTCTTCAACAGAATCAACACCTATCCATGTATGTTTGGGCAAACCAACTGATAGTTACCTCAGGGTGCTGACTAGTCCAATATGTCAAGCATTGAGTGTAATGCCAGCATGGGGCCTTGTCAATAACTCCAGACTTTGCACATCAGCTGACAAAAAATGAAAAATCATTGGTAATTATCACCAGTTTTCTTCACAATCTGATGTCTGATGTCTGACTGAAGAAGTAAACCCCTGCTGCTCTCTTAGCCAACTTTGAAAGGTCTAGGGGCATCTTCATGAACCAAGAACTTCATAGAGGACAAGCTTTGGTGAGTATGCCAATGCTTAATTATAAGAAATGTTAAAGATCTTTAAAGTGAAAGAACACTCTGAAGAAAAAAAGAATTTGAATCATGGTGGCTAAGGCAAGAATGTGCAGGGTATGGAAGAGGGCATCTGGAGTGAAGTGCACGTTACTTGCGATAGAGAAGGGCACAGGAGAATACTGCAGGTGAGCATTGACCTAAGAGGAAAGTGGGCTCCTTCTGTGTTGAATGAAATATGAAACTGAAATATTAATTTAATTTTGGGAAGCCATTAATGTCTTGGAGGTGTTTCAGAAGAATGGTTGATTTCTGATGGACAATAGACACTAGACAATAGGTGCAGAAGTAGACCATTCGGCCCCTCGAGTCTGCACCGCCATTCTGAGATCATGGCTGATCATTCACTACCAATACCCAGTCCCTGCCTTGTCCCCATATCCCTTGATTCCCCTATCCATCAGATATCTATCTAGCTCCTTCTTGAAAGCATCCAGAGAATTGGCCTCCACCGTCTTCCGAGGCAGTGCATTCCACACCTCCACAACTCTCTGAGAGAAGAAGCTCTTCCTCAACTCTGTTTTAAATAACTGACCTCTTATTCTCAATCCATGCCCTCTGGTACTGGACTCTCCCAACATCTGGAACATATTTCCTGCCTCCTATCAAATCCTTTAATTATCTTAAACGTTTCAATCAGATCCCCTCTCAATCTCCTCAATTCCAGTGTGTACAAGCCCAATCTCTCCAATCTCTCTGCGTAAGACAGCCCTGCCATCCCAGGAATCAACCTAGTGAATCTATGCTGCACTTCCTCAATTGCCAGAATGTCCTTCCTTAAACCTGGAGACCAAAACTGTACACAATATTCCAGGTGTGGTCTCACCAGGGCCCTGTACAAATGCAAAAGGACATCCTTGCTCTTGTACTCAATTCCCCTTGTAATAAAGGCCAACATTCCATTTGTCCTCTTCACTGCCTGTTGCACTTGCTCATTCACCTTCATTGACTGATGAACGAGGACTCCTAGGTCTCTTTGCATTTCTCCCTTACCTAACTCTACACCATTCAGACAATACTCTGCCCTCTTGTTCCTGCTTCCAAAATGGATAACTTCACATTTATTCACATTGAATGACATCTGCCAAGTATCTGCCCACTCACCCAGCCTATCCAAGTCTCCCTGTATTCTCCTAACGTCCTCTTCGCATGTCACACTGCCACCCAGTTTAGTATCGTCAGCAAACTTGCTGATATAGTTTTCAATGCCCTCATCTAAATCATTGACATAAATCGTAGAGCTGTGGTCCCAATACAGAGCCCTGTGGTACCCCACTAGTCAGCTCCAGCCAGTCCGAGAAACACCCATTCACTGCTACCCTTTGCTTTCTATCTGCCATCATGATGGAGGAAGGTTGAACAGGCTGAACTTGAATCTGCTAGAGATTTGAAGAATGAGAGGTGACTTTACTGAAGTATTTGAGATCTAGAGGAGTTTGGATAGAATGGATGTGAGAGAATGGTACCACGTGGAAAAATCTAGAACTAGGGCCACTGTTTAAAAGTAAAGGATCACCCATTTAAGTTGCCTTTTCTCCCTCTCAGTGAGTTGAGTGTTTGGAACTCTCTCAAACACACACTTTATCATATTGTCTCAGGGGAATTGTGGCAATAAAGTGAGCAAAGGGAATATGAAACCAAAGGATAGGCCCTGTCTTACATAGCTCTATCAATGCTATTAAACTGTAATAATCTCCTTATAACGATAACACAATTTTCTGGAGCATACACACAATGTGCTGGTGGAGCTCGGCAGGTTAGGCAGGATCTATGAATGGGAATAAGCAGTTGATGTTTCAGGCCAAGACCCTTCCTCAGGACTGGAAAGGAAGTGGAAACAGTCAGAGTAAGAAGGTGGGGGAGAGGAGGAGGAAGCACAAGGTGGCAGGTGATAGTTGAAACCAGGAGAGAGGGAGGGTGTGAAGAACAGAGCTAGAACATTGATTGGTGGAAGAGACAAAGGGCTGAAGTAGGGGGAATCTGATAGGAGAGGTAGAAGACCATGGAACAAATGGAAGGGGGAGAAGCACCAGAAGGAAGTAATGGGCAGATAAGAAGAGAAAGCCTGAGTGAAACTAGAATGGAGAATGGTGAAGGAGATGAGATAGGACAGTTACCAGAAGTAATTCGTGCCATCAGGTTGGAGGTTACTCAGATGGAATTTAAGGTGTTGCCCTTCTAACATGAGTGTGGCTTCTTCTTGGCAGTAGAGGGGGCCAGGCTAGAATGGGAAGGGGAAGTAGAATTAAAATGGATGGCCGCTGAGAGATCCCGCTTTTTATGGCAGACAGAGCAAAGGTGCTTGACGAATCACTCTCTCAATCTGTGTTTAGTCTCACCAATGCAGAGGAGGTCATGCTTTATTACAGATTTATGATTTCCTTCTCATTTTTTTTGAGAGACCCATAATTTACATATCCATATATATTCCAGGCATTTTCTTGACTCACCCATCATCGCTCTGTAGTGCCAGCTTTTGTGATCAATATCTGATACTGATATATTTTTGAAGTATTCCTTTCTAGATGTAGCTGTCCAGATTTCCAAGAATACTTTACATTCAAAGTTGCTTCTGCTCTCTCTGAAACAATCAAAACAAAATAGTTCTTGAACAGCAAATGCAACCTTGTACCTTTGGTTATGCTGTACATTTTACTCAAACAGGGTTTCCTAGTGGTTCAGGCAAGGTCCTCAATTCTGTGACAAAAAACTATTGACTTTGGTAATTAAGATCAATTTTAAATTAATGGACTGTGTAATAATAAAAAATCAGAACTGGTGCTATTAAATAAAAGACACTCCACCAGTACCATGAACATATGTTTAGAAACAGTAAAGTAATTACATTCTTTCAGGAAAGTGAAATAAGTTTATTTTTGCCTTAAAATTAATATTTTAAAATTGCAGTTATAGGAGATACATTATTTTCATTTCAAGAAAATTTCTTATAACTGATTATTACATTTCTCATTGCTTTGGAAACTCATCCATTGTAATCAAAGATTCCTCCCACCCTGGATGTTCTCCCTTCTCCCCCTTACTTTGAGTAGATGACACAAAAGCCTGAAAACATACGTTATCAGGCTCAAGGACAGCTTCTATCCCACTATTCCAAGACCCTTGTGCTAAGTGCTTGTGTAATAAGATAGACTCTTAAGCTCCCAGTCTACCTCACTGTGGCCTTGCAATTTACTGTCTAGCTGCACTGTATTTTCTTTATAACTGTAACATCGTATTCTGCCTCTGTTTTTCCCTTCTACTACCTCAATGTACATACTTTTTTGTTAAATGACCTGTATGGTTGGCATGCAAAGCAAAACCTTTGATGACAATAAAATAATTACCAAGGGGAGAAAATAAAAGCTTGGTCTGCCTACTCAAAAAAGTGCATGCTCATAATAGTAGTGAAGATTTACCAGGTTGATTGGAGGGATGGTGGTTTTATTAATTGAGGAGACAGTAAGTAAATCTGACTCATAAACTTTTGAGTTCAGATGTCTGAGAGGTGATCTCATTGAGACATGGAAAATTCTGAAGGCGTCTGACTGAGTTAGCGCAGAGTTGGAGAGTTCTATGTCTGGGGTGTCTGAAACCAGAGGTCACAGTTTCAAAGTGGGTTATCATTCAAGGCTGAAAAGAGAGGAAATATCTTCACCCAAACGGTAATGAATCTATGGAATTCTTTTCTACCTGAGAGTTGTGGCAGATCCATTGTTAAATATATTTCAAGAAAGTGATTCATTGATTTTTCAATGTTAGGTGTATAAAAGAATGTGGGATTAGAGCAGTGGCTCTGATGGATCTGGTGAAGGGACTTGGCCTGAAATGTCAACTGCTTATTTTTCTCCAGAGATGCCTCCTGACCTGCTGAGTTCCTCCAGCATTTTGTGTGCAATGTTCCAAGTTAAGTAATTACCCATTCTCCAGTGAATGACAAAGCCAGTACAAGCGGTTGAATGACCTACTCTGGCTCTGTTTCTGACCTCAGTTGAGACCAGTAGTAAAGAGCACTGTAAAAAGGTAAGGGGACATCCAGATAAAGATGAAAAAAGACTTGAAAGAAACAGAAGGGTTTAATGGACTTAATTAAAATGAAGGAGGTGGAGACGGGGAGTAACTTTAAATTTCTTGGTATTATCTGAGGACCTATCCTGGGGCCAGCACACAAGTGTCATCAGAAATAAGGCTCAACAATGCTTTGACTTTCTTTGAGGTTTGTCTGGATTCAGCATGTCAGCAAAAACATTGAAAACTTTCTATAGATGCACAATGAGAGCGTGTCCTAACTGGTTGCATCACGGCCTGCTATGGAAGCGCCAATGCTCAGGAATGGAAAGAGTTGGATATAGCCTCCTGTCGGCCCGAAACGTCAAATGTAGTTTTATTCATAGATGCTGCCAGGCTTGCTGAGTTCCTCCAGCATTCTGTGTGTGTTGCTTGGATTTCCAGCATCTGCAGATTTTCTCTTGTTTGTGATTGGATATAGCCAATAGGTCATTCGGCCCATCTAGTCTTCTCCATCAAAATCCCTTTCATTCCTATTCTCCTGCCTTTTTCCCATATTCGTTGATGCCCTGACTAATCAAGAACCTATCAACCTTCACTTTCAATATACTCAGTTACTTGGTCTCCACAGCCGTCCACAGCAATGAATTCCACAGATTCACCACCTTCTGGCTAAAGAAATTCTTCCTCATCTCAGTTCTACTTCTAAATGGACATCTCTCTATCCCAAGACTATGCTCTCTAGTTCTAGATTCACCTACTATAGGAAACATCTCTCCACATCCACTCCATCAGGCTGTTCATTATTTGATAGGTTTCAATTAGATCCCTCCTCATTCTTATAAACTCCAGCAAATACAATCCAGACCATCAAATGCTCCTCATACGTTAAACTTTTAATTCCTGGAGACATTCTCATGAATCTCCTCTGGACCCTCTCCAATGACACCACACCTTTTCTTAAGGGGCCAAAATCTGCACACAATGCTCCATGTGCAGACTGACCAATGCCTTATAAAGCCTCAGCATTACATTGTTGCTCTTACATTCTAGTCCTCTCAAAATGAATGCTGTACTTCATTTGCCTTGACATACTTAAGGTAACCTCAGGGGATTCTGCACAAGAGCTTCCAAGTCCCTTGCATGTCTGATTTTTGAATTTCCTTCCTGTTTAGAGAATTGTTTATGCATTCTTTCTTCTACCGAAGTGCATGACAGAAAACTTCCCTACACTGTATTCCATCTGCCACTTCTGTGCCCGTTCTCCTCATCTGTCTAAGTCCTTCTGCAGTCTTCCTGCTCCTGCCCCTCCACCTACCTTTGTACCATCTGCAAACCTGGACACAAAGCCAACAAGGCTGTTATCCAAATCACTGACATATAAAGTGAAAAGAAGTGGTCCCAACACCGACCTCTGCGGAACACCACTAGCCACCAGCATTCAATCAGGAAAAGGCTCCCTTAATTCCCACTCTTTGCCTCCTGCTAGTCAGTTTATCTTCTATCCGTGCTATTATCTTTCCTTCTTTCTTTTAAGAAGCTCCTTATTAAAGGCCTTCTGAAAATCCAAGTAAATAATATACACTGACTCTCATTTGTCTATTCTGCCTGTTATTTCCTCAAAGAATTCCAACAGATTTCCCATGAAGGAAACCCTGCTGATGTCGGCCTATTTTATCAAGTGCCTTTATGTATCCTGACCCCTCAACCTGGACTCCAACATTTTCCCAGCCACTGACTTGTAATTTCCTTTCTTCTGCTTCCCTCCATTCATAAAGAGTGGCAGCCCTACCACTATTGAATACTTTTACATGGAACACTGCCACAGGAAAGCAGCATCCATCATCAGGGAACATGTCACCCAGTTCATGCCTTCTTCTTACTACTACCATCGGGTAGGAGGTACAGAAGCCTTGGGTATTATACCCATGAGTTCAGGACACTTACTACCCTCCAACCAGCATGGATAACTTCATTCACCACTACTTTAAGCTGATTCTGAAACCTACAGACTTACTTTCAAGGACACTTTCAACTCACGTTCTCAGTATTAATTTTATCTGCTCAGTTACTCTTCTTTTGCACACTGGTTGTTTGTCAGTCTTTGCCTACGAATAGCTTTTTGTAAAATACATTTGTCTTTCTTTTTTCCTGAAAGTGCCTACAAGAAAATCTCAAGGTAGTACGTGGTAACATACAGCATGTGCTTGGATAATAAGTTTACTTTGAATTCTGAACACAATTTACTTTGAACTTTGAACAACTGGTCTATAACATAGTTATATTTCTGCATGGGCTCATTAAATCACACAGCACAGGAAGTCTTGTGCTACTGAATCCGCACCGGCTGTCAAACACGCAATTATGCTAACCTCCACTCATTCCACTGCATTCCTTTTGCACGTTCATCAACTCCAACCAGATTCTACCACTCACCTACATATTAGGGCAACTTATAGTGGCCAATTGAGTTACATGCGTCTTTGCGATACAGCAGCTATCTAAAGCACTAGGAGGCAATCTGAGGAATCATAGAATAAATTTGCAGGCTCCGCACAGATTGCATAAAACATGGCTAATTGAGGTGTGAGGCAGTAACTCTATTAGCTGCACCGCTGTGCCACCTCTAACTTACTTTCAGCCAAAGTCAGCCATGCATGCCCTGCTCAAAGTAACCTTCTGAATGTACGTAGAATTACAGTGGAAAACATTTATTAAAATAAACCTCAGTGTCACAAGTGTACGTCGAATTTTCAAGTAATGTTAAACCAAGCTTACATCTTCATTCATCAGGACAAATAGGAGTCCCAATCAAAGTTTCCTGAAATACTGAAAATGTTCCAGGAGTTTTTAGCCAAGGGCTTTCTAAGTAATGCTTTACTCATTCACTAGAAAGAGAAACTTCTCATTCATGCAGTATCTCACGCACTCCATGGTGATTTTCTAAGAACAGTGTTAAGACTTTATTCAACATTTGCATTGACAGCTGTACCTAAAACACATCATGGCTTTTCAGGGAAAATAGTCATAACCTGCAACTTTTATTTATAATTGCTCTGATGGTCTTTGATCTGTATGACTTCTTAAATTGATAAAATTGTATCCTATAAACATTTATAACAATTTGTACTTTAAATGTATGTTCTTTACAGGAAATAATCAACATGAATCAGTTTCTTGAAAGTATTATCTGACTTCTTAGGTATCAATGTTATGGACTTTGACTTTTGACACATATTCATTGTTTCCACCCATATTGTTACATTATGAGAAATTAAATTGTGTGGAAAAACTCCAGTGATACCAGAAATATTTGTAGGACTGTTGCTCCCCCTGAAAAAAAAACAGGGTAATTGCAAATTTCATTCAATGTAGGCAAAAATACTGATCTTGTTGAACACAAGCAATGTATTTTAATACATCAATTACAGTCTTAATAATTGTCATAAGAAGATACAAGACTTGGAACAGATATTCAACAGGAAAGTGTTGAATTGTTAGGCCGTTAAAGCAGGGACCCAATTGCAGACCGAGTACTGTGCGCACTGTGATATTTACTGAGTAGCAAATCTATGGGGGGCAACAAAGTCAGCGTCAAAGTTCAGGCAGAGATCAAAACATCCAGAGAAATCCAAAAACCAGAATCAGGAAACAGGCAGAGTCGATATTCAGACAGACAGAGAACAGATACAAATGTTGGAAAGGCTCAGGACAATTCACCGGCACAATTTGGCAATAAACGGGTGAAAACACAGAACTGAAATACACTGAGCAATAAACAGAGGCAGATGACAGGTGGAGCACAGTGGCAGTAATACAGGTAATAATGAGAAATAGATGAGAGACGGAATACTCAGTGATACAGCGGAGTAGAGCAGGAGCAGAGACAGCAGCACATGGCAATGCAAAACCACAGATTGACAGGCAGGGAGAAACACACAAAAAGACAGAGTTCAACTGGATGTACTGACATGAAAACTTGAATTACTTGATGGCCCTTCATTGTTTTAATCAAGATTAGTTCATGTATTGTTTATAAATGGACGAGAGATAAAATAGAAGGCAGAGAAACACGATTCAACAAACTTAAGTGATTACCCACTAAGCTATTTCAAAGATATAGCCTGCAGATTATAAACCAGCCTTCATCATGGCTCAGAATATTCCCAAATGCAGAACTGAATGTGGTGGAGCTCGGATGCAGAGGGAAGAACATGGATGACAGGAGAAGTTATAGCAAATGTGAACTATGTTTTAATTACAATTGGATGAAATAAAAGTAGGCATCAGTCTTCCATTTTCCCAGACCTATTAGTCTTGCAAAGTGTTACATTCAAGATTCCAAACCTGCCTGCAAATTTCAGGGCTAAACAATTGAAATATTGTTTAACAGTCCAGAAGTACACACCTTAGTAACAGCTTGCTATTTATTGCTTGAAAGTTGCTTGCAAGGGCTCAGAAGATTGGATTACATGAAAGTATGCAACAAAGGAACTGTTGTGTATTATGCCATGTATCAAATTCAAATCTCTTAGATTGTCAATAACATTGATTCCTTGTAAGGCAGTGAAAGATTACATAATTTTCTCAAGCTGGGAGTGCAGGGAAAAAAAGGAGGGAAGTCAAACTGTGGGATACAGTTAGCAAACAGTGCAACAGGTGGATTCTGAGGAAGCCCTTGCACCCCACAAGTAGCTTCCATTGAACTAAAATGATCATAGCATAGAGGACTACAGCACAGAAACAGGCCCTATGGCTTCTCTAGGACATGCCAACTTGTCTTTCTGTCTAGTCCCATCTGTCTGCACCTACCCCTCTCGTCCATGTACCGATCCAAGCTTCTCTTAAGTATTGCAACTGATTCGCACCCACCACTTCTGCTGGCAGTTCGTTTCTCTGAGTGAAGAACCTCCCCCAGAGGCTCCCCTTAAATACTTCACCTTTCACTAGTGAACTCTGGTTCTAGTCTTACTTAACATTAAGGGAAAAGCCTGAATGATCCTCTCTATACCCCAATACCCCTTGAAATATTAGGTGCACAGCTACAAGAATCACTATGCCACCAGTCTTAATATCATCAACATATTTTGTTATTGTATAGTTGTTGAAAATCATAGAGCTGTACAGCACAGAAATAGACCCTTTTGGTCCCGGTTGCCATGATGACCAAGATGACTATCTATGCTAGAGCTATTTTCCTGCATTTGTCCCATTTTGTTCTATTCCTTCCCTATCCATGTCTCTGTCAAATATTTATCAATGCTATGACTGTACATGCTCTACTCCATCCAGTGAAGCTTGTTCCAGGTGTCCACCAACTTCACAATGAAAAACTTGTTGCTCCAATCTCATGTCCTGCTCATGGAAAAATGACTATCTAACTACAAGCCTCTCATAAATTGATAAATCTCTCTAAGGACACCCATCAGCCTCCTGCATTCCAGTGAGAACAATCCTGGCCTCTCTAATCTCTCCTTGTAACTAAAACCCCTTCATTCAAGACAATGTCCCAGTGCATCTTTTTCCATCCTTTCTAGTACCACCACTTCCTTTCTATAGTGTGGTGACCAGAACAGTGCATAATGTTTCAAGTGTGGCCTTATGGACGTCCTGTACAGCTGCAACACAAAATGTCCAGGGTCTTGTACTCAATCCCAAGGCCTGGGAAAACAAGCAAGCTCAATGCCTATCCATTAGTCTGTCCACCTGTGATTCCATTTTCACAAACCTATGATGTTGCATCCCAAGGTCCCATTGTAGGTCATCATTTCTGTATTAGACAAACCAAATGTAGTACCTCATGCTTGTCGGGATTGCATTCCATCTGCCATCACCCTATCCAACTTTCCAGCTGATCGCTGCCCTTCTTTATCCTTCAGCCACCATCCTCGCTGCAGTGCCTATAAAAATATTCACCCCCCCCCCCAGAAGTTTTCATGTTTTATTGTTTTACAACATTGAATCACAATAGATTTAACTTGGGCTTTTTTGACACTAATCAACAGAAAAGACTTCTTTTTCTGTTAAAGCAAAAACTTTCCTCTACAAAATGATCTAAATTAATTACAAATATAAAACACAAAATGACTGACTGCATAAATATTCACCACTCCCCCCTTAATATGACACAGAAAACCATCACTGGTGCATCCAATTGATATGAGGAGTCACATAATTAGTTAAATGAAGACCTGTGTGCAGTCAAGGTATTTCAATTAATTGTGGTAAAAATACACCTGCAAGGTCCAACTGCTGGTAAGTCAGTATCCTTGAAAACACTACAAAATAACACTCCAAGAAGGATATCTGCTTTGTTCTGGAATGAAAAGCCCCATTCTGAGAGCAGATGCAGTGAAGACAGAGGAATGGAGAGAAGGGGCTGGCATTTTTACAAGTAACAGGGTGGGAGGAGGTAGCTGCGAGAGTGTGTAGATTTATAATAGACATCAGTAGATAAACTGTCTCCAGAGATCCAGAAAGGGAAGGGAGATGGCGGAAATGGAGCAGGTAAATTTGAGGGCAGGATAGAAGCTGGAAGCAAAGTGGATGAAGTCAATGAGTTCTGCATTGGTGCAGGAAGCAGCACCAACACAGTTGTCGATGTAGCCGAGGAAAAGTTGGGGACGCAGCCACCAGTGTAGGCTTGGAACACAGACTGTTCCACGTAGCTGACAAAAAAGGCAGACGTAGCTGGGACCCATGTGAGTGCCAATGGCTACACCTTTTGTTTGAAGGAAGTGGGAGGAGTCAAATGAGAAATTATTAAGAGCAATGCCAAGTTCTGCTAGGTGGACGGGAACTGGTTGGGTCTGGTGTCCAGAAAAAAATAGAGAGCTTTGAGGTCTTCCTGGTGGAGGACGGAAGTGTAGAGGGATTGGACATCAATGGTAAAAATATAATGATGGGGGCCAGGGAACTTGAAATCATTGCATAGATCCAGAGCGGGTGAAGTGTGCGTAAGGAACTGATCTGGGGGGGGGGGAATAAAACAGGGTCGATGTATGCTGATATGAGTTCAGTGGGGCAGGAACAAGCTGAAACAATAGATCTACCTGGACAAGCAGGTTTGTATATCTTGTGTAGGGGGGTAGAAACAGGAAGTGCGGGGTGTGTGAACTATAAGATTGGTGCCAGTGAATGGGAGAACCCCAGAGTTAATAAGGTTGGTGATGGTGTGGGAGACAGTTTGGTATGGGGCCCCAAATCCTAAGAACATTCTACAGGGGCACAATTGAGAGCATCTTGACTGGCTGCATCACTGCCTGGTATGGGAACTGTACCTCCCTTAATCGCAGGACTCTGCAGAGAGTGGTGCGGACAGCCTAGCACATCTGTAGTTGTGACTTCCCATGATTCAGGACATTTACAAGGACAGGTATGAAAAAAGGGCCTGTAGGATCATTGGGGACCCAAGTCATCCCCAACCACAATCTATTCTAGTAGCTACTATCTGGGAAACAGCACTGCAGCATAAGATCCAGGTCCAACAGGCTCCAAGACAGCTTGTTCCACCAGGCCATCAGATTGATTAACTCACGATGATTTGAGTGTACTCTGTGTTACGTTGACTGTTCTATTTAATATAAATTATTATATAATTACAATGCACATTGCTCATTTAGACGTAGGCATAACATAAAGATTTTTACTCAAGTATGCGAAGGATGTAAGAAGTAAAGTCAATTCAATTCAATGGCATGGTACTCTTTAGTGGGGTCCTGCTCGAGGGGTTAGTAAGAGGAGGTGTCTGAGGGTTGTCGTTGGGCCTCAGCAAGGTAGAGGTCAATACGGCAGACTACTACAGCACCTTCCTTATCTGCGGGTTTGATGGTGAGGTTCAGATTAGTGCTGAGTGAAGAGCCGAGTGTTTGGAAGGAGTGAGATTGGAATAGGAGAGAGTGGTGTTGAAGTCAAGACAGTTAATTCCCATCAGCAGTTGGCAATGAAAAGGTCCAGAGCAGGCAGAAGACCAGGGTGAGGTGTCCAGGAAGAGCAGGAGGTTTGAAGACAGGAGAAGGGGTCATCAGTGCGGAGTGGAGAGTCCTTGCTAGAGAAGTAGGCACAGAAACGGAGGTGGTGGAAGAAGGGCTCAGGGACCAGCTATGCTTGCCTTTGTTGGCTACATGGAACACTCCATGTTCCAAGCCTACACTGGCAGCTGCATCCCCTACATTTCCTTCATGGAGAACTTGCCAACTTCATCCACTTTGCCTCCAATTCTTCTGCCCTCAAAATTACCTGGTCCATTTCCAACACCTCCCTCCCCTTTCTCCATCTCTCTGTCTCTATCTCTGGAGACAGCCTACTTACTGATGTCTACTATGAATCCATGGACCTCACTGCTATCTGGACTATACCTCCTCTCACCCTGTTACTTGAAAAAACACCTTCCCCTTCTCTTAATTCCTCTGTCATGTCTGCTTTCAGGATGAGGCTTTTCATTCCAGAAAGAAGGAGATGTCCTCCTTTTTCAAAGAAAGGGGCTTCCCTTCCTCCACTATCAATGCTGCCCTCAACTGCATCTCCTCCATTTCACACACATCTGCTCTCACTCCATCCTCCTGCCACCCTACCAGGGTTCCTCCTGTCCTCACCTACTACCCCATTAGTTTTGGTGTCGAGCACATAACTCTCCACAGCTTCCGCTATCTCCAACAGGATCCCACCACCAAGCATATCTTTCCCTCTCCCCCACTGACTGCTGTCCGCAGGGATGACTCCCTGTGCGACTCCCCTGTCCATTTGTCCCTCCCCCACTGATCTCCCTCCTGTCACTTATCCTTGCAAGCAAAACAAGTGCTACACCTACCCCTACACCTCCTCACTCATTACCATTCAAGGCCCCAAACAGTCCTTCCAGGTGAGGCGACACTTGACCTGTGAGTCTGTTGGGGTCATATACTTTGCTTTGGTGTGGCCTCCTGTATATATGGTGAGACCCGATGTAGATTGGGAGCCCACTTCACTGACCACCTATGCTCCCTCTGCCAGATAAAGCGGGATCTCCCAGTGGCCACCCATTGTAATTCCACTTCCCATTACGATATGTCCATCCATGGCCTCCTCCACTATTGTGATAAGGCCACACTAAGGTCGGAGGAACAACAGCTTCTATTCTGTCCGGGTAGCCTCCAACCTGATGGCATGAACATTGATTTCTCGAACTTAAGATAATGGCCCCATCACCCTCCCCATTCTTATCCCCTTTTCCCTCTCTCACCTTATCTCCATGCCTGCCCATTGTCTCCCTCTGGTGCTCCACCTCCTTTTCTTTCCTCCATGGCCTTCTGTCCTCTCCTATTAGATTCCCTCTTCTCCAATCCTGTATCTCTTTCACCAATCAGTTTCCCAGCCCTTTATCATAACCACCACCTCCCCACCCACTTTCATCTATCACCTTGTGTTTCTCCCTCTCCCTCCACCAATCTTTTAACTCTACTCATCTTTGTTTCTCCAGTCCTAATGAAGGATCTCAGCCAGAAACGCTGACTGTACCCTTTCCATGGATGCTGCCTGGTCTGCTGAGTTCCTCCAGCAGTTTGTGTGTCTTGCTTGGAATTCCAGCATCTACAGATGCCAGAAAGCATGTGAGAAAATCAGAAGTCAGCTAGGAGGAGGTTCCATGGTCTGATGAAACCAAAATCGAGCTTTTTGCCATCAGGCTAAACACTATGTTTGGTATAAACCAAACACTGCACATCATCAAAAACACCCCATCCCTACTGTGAGGAATGGTGGAGGCTGTATCAAGGCATACGATGTGGTATACATGGACTTTAGCAAGGGTTCTGACAAGGCAGGTCCAGAGAGTTTGGGGCATATGGGGTCCAAGATATTTTGGCAAAGTGGATCCAAAATTATCCCCTCAAAATTAATCAATAAGCTTTAAGTCATTGGCCTCAATATCTCCTTGTGCTATTTCCTCACTGGCAGACCCCAGTCAGTTCAAATTGGCAATATCTTCTCCAGGATCTCTGGCAGTACCGGTACACAACAAGGCTGTGTGCTCAGCCCCCTGCTCGACTCGTTTTACACTAACGACTGTGTGGTTCAGTGTATTCCAATTTGCTGACAATTACATTGTCGCAGGCTGAATCAATGATGGTGATGAATCAGCATTTGGGAGAGAGATTGAAAATCTGGCTGAGTGGTGCCACAACAACCACCTCTCACTCAGTGTCAGCAAGACCAAGGAAGAGGGAACTGGAAATCCATGAGCAAGTCCTCATCAGAGGGTCAGCAACTTTTAAAATCCCAGGTGTTATCATTTCAGAGAACCTCAGACACACACCACCACATTCAGGAACAGTTGTTACTCAATCATCCGGCTTTTGATCCCAAGGGGATAACTTCTCCCAACTACGCTGGACCCATCATTGAATTGCTCCCACAACATATGGACTCACTTTCAAGGACTCTTCATTTCATGTTCTCAATATTTATTGCTTATTTATTTATTTATACTGTATTATTATTTCCTTTTTGTACTTGCATAGTTCATTGTCTTTTGCACACTGGTTGAATGCCCAAGTTGCTGCAGTCTTTCATTGGTTATATTATGGTTATTATTCTAAGACCATAAGATACAGGAGCAGAATTAGGCCATTTTGCCCATCGAACCTGCTCCCCCATTTCATCATGGCTGATCCAGTTTTCCTCTCAGCCCCAATCCCCTGCCTTCTCCCCATATGCCTTCATGCCCTGACCAACCACGAATATATCAGCCTCTTACTTAAGTATACATAAAGGTTTGGCCTCCACAGCTGTCGGTTACAAAAAAAAATCCACAGACTCACCACTCCCTGGTCAGACCCCACTTGGAGTACTGTGCTCAGTTCTGGTCGCCTCACTACGGGAAGGATGTGGAAACCATAGAAAGGGTGCAGAGGAGATTTACAAGGATGTTGCCTGGATTGGAGAGCATGCCTTATGAGAATAGGTTGAGTGAACTCGGCCTTTTTTCCTTGGAGTGACGGAGGATGAGTGCTGACTTGATAGGGATGTATAAAATGATGAGAGGCATTGATCATGTGGATAGTCAGAGGCTTTTTCCCAGGGCTAAAATGGCTAGCATGAGAGGGCACAGTTTTAAGGTGATTGGAAGTAGGTACAGAGGAGATGTCAGGGGTAAGTTTTTTACGCAGGGAGTGGTGAGTACGTGGAACGGGGTGCCGACGACGGTGGTGAAGGCAGATATGACAGGGTCTTTTAAGAGACTCCTGGACAGGTACATGGAGCTCAGAAAAATAGAGGGCTGTGGGTAACCCGAGGTAA
This sequence comes from Hypanus sabinus, assembly GCF_030144855.1. Taxonomy (NCBI): domain Eukaryota; kingdom Metazoa; phylum Chordata; class Chondrichthyes; order Myliobatiformes; family Dasyatidae; genus Hypanus; species Hypanus sabinus. The sequence goes on along the minus strand of NC_082712.1, from coordinate 32,875,556 downwards.
TTTCTCAGGTCAGGACATGTTTGGCACAGCTGTATTGTGCTGCAGGTTTTCTATGTTTCTGTGGCTAAAGAAATTCCTCCTCATCTACATTCTAAAAGGACATGCTTCTATTCCCACCTTCGGGAACATCCCCTCCACATCCACTCCATCAAGGCCTTTTACCATTCGATAGATTTCAATGAGATCAGCCCTCATTCTTCTGAATTCCAGCGAACACAGCCCCAGAACCATCAGACGCTCTTCAAATGACAAGCCATTCAATTCTGGAATTATTTTCAGGAACAGCACATCCTTTCTAAGGTAAGGGGCCCAAACCTGCTGACAATACTCCAGTGAGGCTCACCAGTGCTTTATAATGACTTAGCATTACAACCTTGCTTTTATATTCCGGTCCTCTTGAAATGAATGCTAATGTTGCATTGGTTTTCCTAACCATAGACTCAACCTACAAATTAACCTTTAGAAAATCCTGCACAAGGACTAACAAATCCTTTTGCACCTCAGTATTTTGTATTTTCTCTCCATTTAGAAAACAGACAATCCTTTCATTTCTTCTACCAAAGTGCATGACCATACATTTACCAACACTGTATTCCATCTGCCATTTCATTGCACATTTTTCTAATCTGTGTAAGCCCTTCCATTGCCTCTCTATTCCTGCCCTTCCAGCTACCCTCATATCTTTTGCAAACTTTTCAACAAAGAAATTAATTCAATCATTCAAATCATTGACAAATAATATAAAAATAATTGATTCCAACATGGACCCGGGTGGCACCCGTAGGGATATCCCGTAGGCTCCCTTTATTCCCACCCTTTGCCTTCTGCTAATCAGCCATTGCTTTATCCATGCTAGAATCTTTCCTGTAATACCATGGGCTCGTAGCTTGTGTGGCACCTTGTCAATGGCCTTCTGAAAATCCAAGTACACAGCATCAGCCAGTTTTCCTTTGTCTATCCTGTGGTTATTTCTTCAAAGAATTCCAATGGTTTTGTCAGGCAAGAATTTCCCTTGAGGAAACAATACTGACTCTAGTGTTCTCGTGCAGTGTGTAGAAACTCTGAACTAAACACCAAGTTAAACTGTAGCCAATGAGGACAGGATCGCAGTAAGATTAACCATTTACTGTTCACTCTTCCACATTAAAGTATGGTGAAAACTGTTGATAATACAAAATATATACAGTATTTGTTTCCTAATTGACATCATATTTACATCATAAATACTTGTAAAAGTAAAACTACAACAAACTATATTAAAGTCTCATTAAAGTACAACATACAGTAAGAATCTACTTATGCCATCAACAACTTTAAATACACTTTAACACAAACTTTCCAGCAATGCTTTCAATAGCACAAGAAAATAAACCTTATCAACCGTTGTTTCTTTTAACAGAATCAGGCTAACATTTTTACTTCAACATATCAACAGTTCATATGAACTTACAGCATTGTTTCTATGTTTCTTAGTGTGTAAAAATAGAACTTTTCTTGCGCTGATCCTGCACACACAAGCCCCCGCCTTCCCGTTTCTCCAAACCGGTATTTACCCACAAGACGTGGCGAAACCGGGTGTGATGTCATCACATGCTGTGATACATCACAGATAATGAATTTACCTTCAACAACTGCAATACAGTTATCAACCTTAACTTTAACTAGAAAATAATTACAAATGAATTACTAAAGCAAAAATGTAATAAAGCTAAATAAATGCCTTAAGGGCAACTCACTGACTATGACCTATTTTATCAAGTGTCTCTAAGTACTCCAAGACCTCATCCTTAATAATCGACTCCAGCATCAAAGTACTTCGAGACCTCATCCTTAATAATCGACTCCAGCATCTTCTCAACCACTGAGGTGAGACTAATTGGCCTATCGTTTCCTTTCTTCTACCTCTCTCCCTTTTTGAAGAGTGGGGTGACATTTGCAATTTTCCTGTCTTCTGGAACCATTCCAGAAGCTAGTGACTCTTGAAAGATCATTATTCCACAATTCCTTCAGCCAATTTCAGAACTGAGGTGCACACCATCTGTCCAGGTGACTTACCCATCTTCAGACCTTTCAGTTTCCCAAGAACTTTCTCTCCAGTTATGGTAACTTCACACACTGTGTCCCCTGACACCTGGAACTTCCACCACACTTCTTCCACAGTGAAGACTGATGCAAAATGCTTATTCCGTTCATCCACCATTTCACTGTCCCCCATTACTACCTCTCCAGCATTATTTTCCAGTGGTCTGACATCCACTCTTGTATCCTCTTTAGAATTGTTGGCTAGCTTACTTTCATATTCCATCTTTTCCTTCTAACTTTTTTTAGTTGCTTTCTGTTGGATTTTAAAACTTCCCAATCACCTAACTTTCAACTAATTTTTGGTCTATTATATGCCCTCTCTTAGGATTTTATGTTGGCTTTAACTTCTCTTGTTATCTACATTTGTGTCAGCGCTCCTTTAGAATATTTCTTCTTCGGGAATTCTTCTTCAGGATGTATATATCCTGTGCCTTCCGAATTGCTTCCAGAAATTCCAGCCATTGCTGCTCTACCATTATCCCTGTCAGTGTTCTTTTCCAATCAATTCCGGTCAACTGCTCTCTCATTCCTCTGTAATTCCCTTTACTCCACTGTAATACAGATACACCTGACTTTAGCTTCTCCTCAAATTTCAGGGTGAATTTGATCATATTATGATCACTTGCCCCTAAGGGTTCTTTTACCTTAACCTCTCTAGTCAGTTCTGGTTTATGCACAACACCCAGTAGAGAATAGCTGATCCTCTAGTGGGCTCAACCACGAGTGCTCTAGAAATCTCATCTCATCGGCACTGTAGAAATTTCCCCTTCTGGAATCCAGCACCAATCCAATTTTCCCAATCTATCTGCATATTGAAGCCCCATGACTATTGTAACATTGCCCTTTTGGCATGCATTTTCTATCTCCTGTTGTAATTTGTAGGCCTTACTACTGTTTGGGGGTCTGTATACAACTCCCATCAGGGTCTTTTTAACTTTGCAGTTCCTTAACGCTATCCACAAGGATGCAACACCTTCTGACCCTATGGCACCTCTTTCTTATGATTTGATTTCATTTTTTTTTTACCAACAGAGCAACACCACATCTTCTGCCTTCCTGCCCATCCTTTCAATACAATGTGTATCCTTGGACGTTAAGCTACCAGCTATAATCTTTCAGCTATGCTTTAGTGATGCCTACATCATACCTGCCAATCTGCGGCTGTGTTGCAAGTTCACCTACCTTATTCAATATTCTGCACACACTCAGATACAACACCTTCAGTCATCCATTCACCCTTTTCAATTTTGTCCACCTTTTACGTTGCAACTCATCCTGTTGAATGCAATTTTGCCCTATTGACAGCCTCTCCTCACCACACAATGCCTGCTTGTAAACCAGCTACCTCATCTTCAGCACTATTATCCGCCTTTCCTACGATGCTTCTTGCATTTAAATATAAGCAGCTCAGGACACTAGTCACACCACACTCAACCTTTTGATTCCTAACTTTGAAGTCTCACTGACATCTGCCTCCACAACCACTCCACTAACTGTTCTGGCACTCTGGTTCCCATCCTGCTGCATCTCTAGTTTAAACCCCACTGTGCAGCATTAACATAACTTCCTGCTAGGATATTAGTCCCTTTTCAGTTCAGGTGGAATCCATCCCTTCTGTCCAGGCCCCACTTTCCCTGGAAGAGAGCCCAATGATCCAAAAATCTTCAGCCCTTTTTTCTACACCAACTCCTTAGTCACTTGTTAAACCACCTAATCTTCCTAGTTCTGGCCTCACTAGCATGTGACATGGGTAGCAATCCTGAGACAATAACACTGTAGGTCCCACCTTTAACTTAACACCTAACTCCCTATCCATAACCTCGTCAAACCCATGTCATATGGAGCACGATCTCTAGCCACTCACTCTCCCACTTAAGAATTCTGAGGTCTCAATCTGAGACGTTCCAGAGGCAATGTACCATCCAGGAATCTCATTCTCATCCACAGAACCTTCTGTCCATTCCTCTAACTAATGTACCCCCTATCACCACAGTGTGCCTCTTCTCCCCTCTTCCCTTCTGAGTCTCAAAGGAAGACTCTGTTGCAGAGTCACTGACACTCCTCTGTTAGGTCACCCCCCCCCCCCCTCCACCCCGGACAGAATCCTGGTGCTGAGGAAGGTGGCCACAGGGGTACTCTGCACTGGCTCTTTAACCGTTTTCCCCTTCCCGTCACCCAGTTTCCTGTGTCCTGCACGTTAGGTGTAACTACCTCTCTATACGGCCTGTCTTCCATTCAGCCTCCTGAACGATCCATTGTTCACCCAGTTCGTATACACACACACGCTTAAACACATATGTACATATATTTTCATCATAAATTTACTTTTAAACTTTGATTCTAGAAAACTGCCTTTTCATTCCATCACCAAACCAGATTTTGAATCATTTCAAATTGCCGTGACCTTTAACTGAACCTGTGTCCAATAGTGTGCCTTCCAGAAGCCCATATAAACTGTATCCAAGCATAACGCAAGTCACTAACTTGCAAGTTGTATCAGTGGGAAGGAAGGCAAATGCAATATTACTATTCATTTTGAAGGGAATGGAATATAAAGGCAAGAATGAGATGCTAAGGCTTCATAAGGCATCGGTTAGAGCGCACTTGGGAATACAGAGAGCAGATTTGGGTCCCTTTTCGAAGAAAAGCAGTGCTGGCACTGAAAGGTCAAGCAGAGGTTCATGATAATAATTCTGGGAATAAAAGGGTTAACATACGCGGAGTGTTTTTAATGGCTCTGGGCTGGTACTCAATGGCAGTTTAGAGGAATCTCACTGAAACCCATTAAATCATCCCTCTTAGTGATTCCTGGATGAGGAAGTGGATGGATGGGTTAGTAAATTTGCTGATGACACAAAGGTTGGAGGTGTTGTGGATAGTGTGGAGGGCTGTCAGAGGTTACAGCGGGACATTGATTGAATGTAAAACTGGGCTGAGAAGTGGCAGATGGGTCTCAACCCAGATAAATTCATTTTGGTGGGTCAATTATGATGGCATAATATAGTATTAATGGTAAGACTCTTAGCAGGGTGGAGAATCAGAGATATCTTCAGGTCCAAGACCATTGGACACTCAAAGCTGCTGCACAGATTGACTCTGTGGTTAAGAAAGCACATGGTGCATTGGCCTTCATCAATCATGGGATTGAGTTTAGGAGCTGAGAGGTAATAGTGCAGCTATATAGGACCCTGGTCAGACCCCGCTTGTGCACAGTTCTGGTCGCCTCACTACAGGAAGGATGTGGAAACCATAGTGTTACGTCCATAGCTCCCTCCTTTGTGAGAATCGCAAGATCACTGTTGGGTTGGGTCAAGGGGCCCAGGAAATGGCAAAAGAGACGTGCAGGCTGGCTCGTTTCCCCGGCGATGTAAAGCTACGGGACATGGCCATTGTCCCTTGGAGACCAATTTGTGGATTGAGCGACTATACTACGTGAATGCCCTCAGGCAAAGTGGGCTGGTTGAGGGAGAGAGTGCACACCCCCAACCTGATTGACATCTACGACCCTGCGAGTCAGGATAAAAGAGGGTCTGTAGGAACAGTCCCTCAGACGCACCAGAAGAAACGTTAAGCAACCACATAACAGCAGGAAGTCATCTGAAGGAGGCCACGTGCGTTCAATTCCGTGGCTGGAACCACAGAAAACGGCTTTTAGCTAACCACGGCGGAATCCGCTCCTCTGACTCAACGGATTGGCCTCATAAAAGACCTGGGCAAGTTTAAACCACATCACTCTTAAACCCAACAACGCTGCAGCTTGAACGAACTAACAGTGACTGTTATCTTTCCATCGGACAATACATTATCCCCTAGACAATGATAGAGCTATTTCCTATTGGTTATTATTATACCCGCGCTTTAGATTTAGTATCGATGACATATATTATCTGTATGTTTGCATTAATCTTATTTTTGTGCCCTTTATCAATAAATACTTTAAAAAATAGTACCATCAGACTTCAACGGACCTCTCTATCTTTGCTGGTAAGTGATCCAGTTACGGGAGTTCTTAACAATAGAAGGGGTGCAGAGGAGATTTACAAGGATGTTGCCTGGATTGGGGAGCATGCCTTACAAGAATAGGTTGAGTGAACTCAGCCTTTTCTCCTTGGAGCGACGGAGGATGAGAGGTGACCTAAGGCATTGATCATGTGGATAGTCAGAGGTTCTTTCCCAGGGCTGAAATGACTAGCATGAGAGGGCACAGTTTTAAGGCAATTGGAAGCAGGTACAGAGGAGATGTCGGGGGTATTTTTTTTTATGCAGAGAGTGGTGAGTGCGTGGAATAGGCTGCCGGCGACGGTGGTGGAGGCAGATATGATAGGGTCTTTTAAGAGACTCTTAGATACATGGAGGTACATGGAGCTTAGAAAAATAGAGGGCTATGGGTAACCCAAGGTAATTTCTAAGGGAAGGACGTGTCCTGTATTGTGCTGTTGGTTTTCTATTTTTCTAAATATTCAAAACCTAGATAGAGTGGACGTGGATAGGATGTTTCCATGGTGGGGGGAGGGGAGGTGTCAGGGATCAGAGGGCACAGCCTTGGAATAGAAGGGCGTCCATTTAGAACAGAGCTGGAGGAGGAATTTCTTTAGCCAGAGGGCAGTGAATCTGTGGAATTCATTGCCATAGATGACTGTGGGGGCCAAGTCATTGGGTATATTTAAAGTGGAGCTTGACAGGTTGTTGATTAGTCATGGCATCAAAGGATACAGGGAGAAGGCAGAAGTATGGGGTTGAGGGGGAAAGTGAATCAGCCATGATGGAATGGCACAGACCTGATGGGTCAAATGGCATCATTCTACTCCCATGTATTCTGGTGTTATTATTGGGTTGGTCTCAATGTACTGGAAAACCTCAGCTGGTGGTAGAAAGTAACCACTACCACAGAGAGTAGTTCCATAGTTTCATTGTATCCAAATTGGCCAAATAGCACCAGCCTCCATTTCTTAACTCCCTCTTTCCTCTTCCTGACCTGTCTCCACCTATCTATCATTTCCCCACATCACATGGTTACACCCATAAACTCCAGCTCCTGTTTCATTCTTCTCTCTCATCTATTTAGAATCATCATCCCTTTACACAATCATTCTTGATGCAGGGTCTTGACCCAAAATGTTGACTTCTCCTTTGCCTCCACAGATGTTGCTTGACCCTCCAAGTTCCCCCAGCAGTTTCTTTCTTGCTCTAGATTCCAGCATCTGCAGTCCTGTGTCTGCAATTGATCACAAATATTTTGAAGCAATGTTTTCATTTAAGATGTTTAAAGATTTTGTTTCACACGTAATGGATACTGCTTAAATAATGAAGTATTCAGTACAATATTGTAATTACTGGGGTGCATGGGGTACACAGGGAGGGGTAGCACCTCTGGTGAAGGAACTGGTCATGTCCATTCCTGGTATAGCTTACTCACCTTTGGTCCCCACCAGACTCGCAACTCTCACCTGTGGCTCAAGTAGCTGTCTGTAAGGGAAAGCGACCACTCCCGAGTACACCGTTTCAACGGGTAGGCTAAACCTCAGTGAAGTAGAGGTATGCCTGTCCTAGCATGCGATGTCTGCTCCGGTGGACTGGGCGGAAGAGATCTACAGTGAGATCCAAGGTGGTACTGCAATACTCCGTGGAGGGCAAAGGGCACAAGAAGGCACAGAAGATACCATGGTCATCTACTGTAAGCAGGATCCCAGTTTCTAACACTTGCTTGTTAGACTATTAGGAGAGATCAAGTCACCTGTGACTGTACTCACTAGAATTCGGAAGAATGAGAGGAGATCTAATGGAAACGTGAAATTATGAAATGGATAGATGAGATAGAGGCAGGGAAGTTGTTTCCACTGGTAGGTGAGACTAGAACTAGGGGACATAGCCTCAAGATTCAGGGGAGTAGATTTTGGATGGAGATGAGGAGGACCTGCTTTTCCTAGAGAGTGGTGGATCTGTGGAATTCTCTGCTCAATGAAGCAGTGGAGGCTACCTCAGTAAATATCTTTAAGACAAAGTTGGATAGAGTTTTGCATAGTATGGGAATTAAGGGCTATGGGGAAAAGGTGGAGATTAGTCCATGGCCAGATTAGCCATGATCTTACTGAATGGTAGAGCAGGCTCAATGGGCCAGATGGCCGACTCCTGCACCTTCTTCTTCTGTTCGTACTGCTGAACCCAGACTTCTGAGGTTGAGATTGAAACTGCCCTAGAACAATTGCTTTTCCACTTTAACCCCTTTACTCTCTGTGTACCCATGACTGTGTTGCCAGCAACAGCTCCAATCTGTTGATTAAACTTGCTGACAATACTACATTGATTGGCCCAATCTCAAATAATAACAAGGCAGCGTACAGAAGTCATCACCCTGACATGGTGGTGTCAAGAACACCTCTCCCTCAATGTCACAAAAACAAAGGAGCTGGTTGTGGACTACGGGAGGAATGGAGACAGGCTAACCCCTATTGACATCAGTGGATCTGGGATTGAGAGGGTGAACAGCTTTAAGTTCCTCAGCATCCACATCACCGAGGATCTCACGTGGTCTGTACACATCGTGTGGTGAAAAAGGCACAACAGCTCCTCTTTCACCTCAGATGGTTGAAGTTTGGTATGGGCCCTCAAATCCTTTCTACTGGGGCACAATTGAAAGCATCCTGACTGGCTGTATCACTGCCTGGTATGGGAGCTGTACTTCGTTCAATCGCAGGACTCTGCAGAGGGTGATGCAGACAGCCCAGCACATCTGTAGATGTGAACTTCCTACTATTCAGGACATTTACAGAGACAGGTGTGTAAAAAGGGTCCAAAAGATCACTGGGGAACCAAGTCACCCCAACCACAAACTGTTCTAACTGCTCCCATCCGGGTAACAGTACTGCAGCATAAAAGTTCATCCACCAAGCCATCAGACTGATTAATTCATGCTAATACAATTGTATTTTTTATTGACTGTCCTGTTGTACATGCTATTTATTACAAATTACTATAAACTGCACATTGCATATTTAGATAATGTAAAGATTTTTACTCAGGTATGTGAATGATGTAAGTAATAAAGTCAATTCAATTCAAAACTCTCCAGAACAAGCATCCCATCATCACTGACAGGATGGATAGCCACCATTGTAATTACTCTGCTCCTATATCTTATGGACCTGGTTAGTCAGGGTGTCAAAGGTCACAGGCAGAAGGCAGAAGAACTGGGTTGAAAGGGATAATAAATCAACCATGATGGAATGGGGAACAACTCGATGGACTGAACAGCCTAATTCTGCTCCTATCTTATAGTCTTCCAAGATACTAAAAATAAAGCACAAAATGTGGTCAAGTGATTTGATTCCATTTTTTTTAATAAACCACAATAGGAACATATAGAAGCCATTTGCACTTTTGTAAAATGAGTGGATTTACAAATCATTTTCATGTCAGTGGGACACACAACAGTTTTGACCAACTTAAGATTTCATTTACAACAAACTGCCTTGTTTACAAACTAAAATTGTACAAAGTAAATCAGATTGTGAAGAGCATTAGTTGACCCTAATTATTGTAGATTGTGTTAGAAACCGTCTAGTTATATACAAAATGTGGAATGTTGGACAAATGTAGCTCTTTTCAAACATCACAGACTTGCTCAAAATAAAGGCAATGGTTTAAAATGTATCAGGAATACAGCATTGCTGTGGGAACCAAGAATATTGGCTACTTTTTATTCATTTTATACTTGTTCTAATCAAGGACATGTTCAACTATATACAAACTTTAGAAAAATCTAGCCCACAAGAAACCATCGGAATAAATAAATTACATAATAAATACATGGGAATGTTTAGGATTTTTCAATTTACTTGCGGTTTACTTATACAGCTGAATTATACCTTTCAAGAGTTGGCCATCAAATATTTAAACTCACCATTACCCCACAATCAAAGATGACAAACTGGTCATAGTCAAAAAGAATTATTTCAACCATTACACAAAACAGAATTAAAGGGGAAAGGAAACAGTTTGCTTTGACATGTATCATCTTCTCCCCCAAAGTCAAGGGCTTATCAAAATCTGCAATACAGTATTTGTTGCCTGACAAGTAGATTGTGTTGCATCCTGTCATCCTAATCCAATCGATTAACCAGCTCAAACTTGGTTTGAAAAATTATTCTCCAGGTTACACAAATATTAGCTAATTCAAGGTATCCTCAGACTATGTCTGACAATTCACCCAAAGCTTATTTTGAAAGTGCATGCTTAATTGAAAGCTTTTAAACAATGATCACCAAGTTCATGAAAGGCAATTCCAGCTTGAAAAGGTATTAAAAACTTCAATGCTTACCAACAGGTTACTTCATTGAAATACAATGTACACACTTGTATATATTTTGTTATAATTCTACCAAGCAGCTGAATGGTATTATTCCTCCTCAGGGCAATGATTAAAACCTGTTTCTACACTTTTAAAAACCATGCCTGGGTAAAAAAAAAACCTTTTAAAATAGAACTTTTAGTCATCAATGCAGCATGTGACCTTGCAACAAACAGATTTCTTTAAAAAAAATCTTTGATATTCTCAACACCCACAACAAACATATATAATTCATCTTAATGGGAATGCTGTTACAGGATACCTGTATTCAAGAACACGAAGCCATTAAGATTTGCTGCAACATACTGGAACTACCCAAGCAGGGGTCTGTTTTCATTTGTGTATCCAAGTGTTTCTGCTACACCCTTACAGCTACTGTATTGATTTTTATTCCACTCGTGTGGGAACTATCCTTCTGCACCATAAATGGGAGTAGTGAAATATTATCCTATGATAATATTTAGAATGGACATCTTATGAAATAAAACTTATTTAATGCCCACAAATGCTGCTTGACCAGACTTCCTCCAGCAGTTTGTTTTTCTTTTGTTCATTTAATGCTCATCTTGGAATATATATATTTTTTGTTTTTAAACAGGTACAAGAGCTTTTAAAATTCATAATATCAGATCTACACCCTCTTCACTATATAGACTTACAGTATTGCTTTTTAGCAGAGTTTTTAACCTGCATTTTAAAAGATAATTCTTGGTCTCGTATGGCACTTTTATTGTGATACACAAAGCTGATCAATATGCATCATTATTGTTAATTATATCCTTTTTTTTTAGTAAAGATAGAAAGTTTTTATTTAAAATGTTGGCCAAATGCACTAGAAATTATAAGTGTAATAAAATAACATTCTTAGAGTAGTAGGCAGCATAACCACATTCCCTCCTCTTTGCAAAAGGACTAAGAACCCTTAAGTAAGACTGTTCTTGAAGAATCCAATTCACTATTCAGAACTTAGAGAAACAGATCATCACAGACAGGTTTAATTTGCTGTTTCCTTCCCCAGTCTAACTTTCAATGATACCTTCTCCATCATCAAACCATCAAATACTTACTTTGGTAGCCTAGCCCCAGACTCAGTTCTTTCAGATACTCCCAAGCAAGGTCACTTAATTGTATATGCTCAAACCATACATCTACCCATTCGTCTAAACACTGTACACACATCCATTTTCCAGCTCCTGTACATCTTACCCAGTGGTTTCAGCGTTTAACAATTATACAAAGGTGATTAAAAATAAAAGGCTTAAATCTACAGAACAGATAGCCCTGCCACCTGTCCCTGAGCAGAAATCAGGCTCACTACTTAAGCCTTGTACAGTTTCTTTAGTAATATATAAGATTATCCAAAAATAAAACCTAAAATCTGTACAGAAAAGCACACAGGTTTGTTCATATTAAGAGTGATTTTGATGTTTGCTATGTTAATTCTTCACCCTGCTGTATTTGTTTCTATAACCTATTTCAGTCTCTGCATCTGCACCCCTATCATACAGAGTGGTTGTGCCCCTTACACCCAAGCTCTACACTGCCAATACATTATACAGACTAAACTCAACCAACAAATTGAACCGTCCATTGATCCTCCCGCGTCTCCAAGTAAAAAAAGTGATATCAGCTGCATTTTTTGCTACAGAATTACTTATAAAAACTGATCACATTGGTTGATTTCTTCTTATTGTCCATAATTCATCATTAGGATGCAACTTCCCTCAGGATAATTAAGTCCACTGCATTCTGGAAGGTTTTTAATAGTGACACTGCTTGTCCATGTTCAATATTCACAAAATTGTACCCATTAGCCTGTAAAAAGAAATACATAAGTAGTGTACAAGCAGAACTATAACAAATAGCATTTGATGTACCAACATACCATTCTAATGAAAAGATATCCACTAACTTGCAGTTTTAATAAGTTGAAGGAGCAAGTTTATGAACTTCTGTAAACTATTTGCCCTTTCAGTTTCCTGTGTTACATGGAATTAAGCAAGCATGTTGACAGAAGAACTTTTGAAGTAGCAGGTACTGAGCTAGGTGGAAAATTTCTATTTATTTATTTAGAAATAGTGTGGAGCAGGCCCTTCTGGCTCAATGAGCTTCACCGCCAGCTATCCACCTATTTAACGTTAGCCTAATCGCAGGATAATTTACAGTGATCAATTAACCTACTCACCGGTATGTCTTTGGACTGTGGGAGGAAACCCATGTAGTCACACATGGAGAACGTACAAACTCCTTACAGAAGGTGTTATAGTTGAACTCTGAACTCCATTGCCCCGAACTGTAATAGCTACTCTACATTGGCACTTTGAGGAGAACTCAGTGGAATAAATGTGGGATGTCTCTTGTGAAAATGTGGTTCAGTTCCTTCCCCAACACAAATCATGTAGAAGGACAAAGAATGAAGGAAGAATGATGACAGCTTGTCAGAAAGGTAGGGCAGTAATCATCAACTAGTTTTAACATGTAGATCACATTTTCAGTTCCAACGTCAGAATTTTCATGATAGCTGTGATGGAGAATGTAATTGAGTTCAGCCCAGAAATCCTCTGGTCATTTCTGCATTCACACTGAGGTATCTTAGCATCCTTGAAGCCCCCATAATAGATCACTGAGTGGCCTGCAACTTGAAGCTTATGTTGGCCATTATAGATAGAGAACAGGTGCACTGCAAAAATTCCAGCTGCTGGTCATTTTAACTCCCCTGCCCATACTAATCTGTCTGTCCTTTGTCTTCTCCATTATCCTCGTCAGACCAAATGCAAACTAGAAAAACAATGTCTTAAACTCCACTTGGGCATCCTACAACCCAATGGTTTGCGTATTGACTTTACTCATTTCAGGTGACTACTCCCACCTATCCAGCTTCTTCTTCCCTCTGTTCACCTTTTCCATCCCCAAATCTCCTCATTACCAAAGCTTATTGATCTCCCCCATCCAAACCCATCTGTCTATCACCTACATGTCAAGGACCAACTCTGAAGTATGAAATGCTGAAGACGTTTTTCTAAACTAGCACAGATTCACTCTCAGCTAGTCTTCCCACAATAAGGGCAGCATGTTTTCAGTTTTCTATAATAATACAGGCAGCCACATACAGTTCATTGTGTTGTACCATGGACTCCATTTGCCATAATGCAAAACATTAAGTACGTTTTCAATGATTCTGTTCTTCCCATGGTGCATGGACAAGTGGTTCAAAGTGGTTACCTGGTTCTCAGACAGAACATTACTTGAAATCATGCTTCTACCACTCTATGTAAAACATCAGTTCCTTATCATTTGAGGAATCATCAAACTTCAAAGTCTGCTGGTATGCATGGAAGTATTTGATAACCAAGTTTAAAATCACACTATAGCCAAGGCAAAAGGGTGCATGGTATCGCAATGGTTAGTGTGATGCTATTATCGTTCATGGTGGAGTTCAGAGTTTAATTCTGGCAGTGCCTGGAAGGAGTTTGTACACTTTCCCTGTGACTGCATCGGTCTCTTCCCACAATCCAAAGAGGTACTGGTTAGAAGGTTAATTGGTCAATGTAAATTGTCCTGTAATTAGGCTAGTATTATAGAGGTGGGTTCCTGAGTGGCACAACTTCCCAGGCAGGAAGAGCCTGCTCTGCACTGCATCTCTGAACAAGTAACTTAGATTATGTGTGAAAAGTCCACTTTAGTGCCACAAGCTCAGTTGAAACTGCCCTAGTGGAAGTAACAATCCCGAAGAGAACTCAATAATTTAAGATTTTCTCACCAACACACAAAAAAACCCATTCTTTTACAATTTTGCAAGGCACCACTCCTAAATATGTTTAGACAGAAATTGCCGATGCAAAGTGGTTGTCAATGTTGTACTGTTGTAAAGTGTTTCAGCAACTTGTTATGTACAAAAGTAAATGAATCTGATCTTGTGTATTCAAGACCACAATCACATTCAGAAAAAAAAACTGAAAGGAGTATGTGAGAGGCACAGCATCATGATTCACAAAATTGATCCCATCCCAAAATTATGCAAAAGAGAAACATATTGATAGATCACAATTAAGTCAAGTAGAAACAGGAAAATATAACTAGAATATCAAATGGAATAACATGCACCATTAACTAAAGACAAAATATTCATCACTAGTTAAAACATAATTATGAATTTAATATTCACACTACTGTATACACTTTGCAACAGTATTGTTAAACTAATTCATTTTGAAAACAATACAAATGCATGTTCTTAAAGTAAGTAATCTGCTCTACAAAGAAATAATATCCAGAAATAATTCTATTTTAAGAGATATTAAAAAGGGAAGAAATCAGTTTATGGAGCACATCTATGAGAACCAAGAGCAAATAAAGAGGAGAGAAAAAGACTGTTTGCCAGAGATATAAAAATCTGGAGTAACACATGCAAGATGCTGGAACTTCCTCCTAACCTGCTGAGTTCATACAATGTTCTGTGTTTGCTAGAAATTTTTTTTTATTATTTTGAAAATAAAAAGACTTTTGACTATTTAATAATTACCTGAACTATTTTATCTCCAGGCTGAAGCAGTTTTGAAGCTGGACCTTCAGGTTGAACTCTAGTTACAAATATACCCTGAGTAAAGAATAAATATTTCATACATAACTTTCTTATAACCATTTATACATATCATATAGCAGCTTAGCTATGAATGATTAACACACATCTCAAGATTTTTCTTCTGGGAAGTTTAAAATCTGGATGATCGAAAAGGTCCACGGTGCATAATACTATCAGTGAGATGGGCTCATCCAACCCACCCCAAGCTGGGTATCAAAAAAGTCAGATCTTTTATCAGGTTAGCTTGGGCAGACCATTTTTCTCTAAGCCAACAAAAGACATTCATCTCTTACTCCGCAAACCAGGGAGTTTTGAGAAACAAGAGGATCTTAGTGTTCAAATCCAAAGGTCCCTGAAGGAAGTAGCAACAGGTAATGGGGTAAAAAGGGATATATGATGCTTACTGGCATAGGGAGATCTGGTTAGGCCAGAGCTGCAACACAGTGTACAATTCTGAATATGGAAGTGGTGCAGAGCAACTCACTAGGCTACCATCAGTCACTGAATGCTTCTGTCACATTGGTAGGGAAAATGGCCCCATGCAAGAGGTAGCTAATGCCACAAGGCTTAGGTTCAAGGCAGGGAGCAAGGCATTTAGAGAGAATCAGAGGAAGAATTCCACCCTTCCCTCCCCAACCCCACTCAAAGGGTATCTGGTACACAATGTCTGAAGTGGTGGAGGTGTCAGATACTCTCACAACACGGAGGCAGACCAAATGCCAGTGAATGGAGTTAGTATGGATAGGTACTAAATGACTAGTATGGATGTGTTGGACCCAAGGGCCCATTTTAGTAGCACATAATTCTAAAATTCAGACTCAAACTATACACCATTGTAAAAGGCTATATAAATACTCACTGTATCATCAGGTCTGAAGGGGTTCCCTCGACCTCCAATACCTCCAGATATGCTGAAACCCAACTCAGGATTTTTATCTATTTTAATATGCATCTGGAAAGAATTAAAAATTATTTCATTTACTCAAAAATGTTTTAAACCAGATAACTTGTCACGTGGATGAGGGTGAATGGGGTGAGGATGGGGACAGTGGAGGGGAAAGGTTCAGGGAAAAGGAAAGGCAAACTAACATGACTTTGTTAGTTACAGGTTTGACTTTTATGTTGAGAACAGAAAGTGAACTTGAATAATTTCACTGAACAAAACGTTCTCACCCTCAGACTGGCAAGGTATGGCCTCAAGATCATAGAAAGTTGTCAGTAATTAACCTAGGCTAACAGAGTACTACAAGTTGAAATAAATTTCTCTTTTTTTTATGAGAGACATCCTGTCTGCAATCATTCAGGTGAACAATCTTAAGAAGCATATAAAAAGTTTCCTGATTTCTATTTCTGTTGCAAATCATAGACTTCTGGGCATTGATGGACTAGTTCTGATATCTCACTACTTTGGTACATTTATCCTGTTCATGGAATAATTGCACTTTATAGAAATTTATTTCTTTATTGAGATAGCACGTGGAATAGGCAATCTGAGCCACGCCATCCAGTAATCCCCCAATTTAACCCGAACCTAATCACAGGACAATTTACAAGACCAATTAACCTACTAATTGATACGTCTTTGGACTGCGGGAGGAAACCAGTGTACCTGAAGAAACCAATGCAGTCACGGGAAGAACGTACAAACCCCTTACAGTCAGTGGTGGGATTTGAGCCAGAGTTGCGGGCACTGTAAAGTGCTGTGCTAACCAGTATGTTAAAGCGCCGTCCAAATGATTATTTCCAGAAGGGGAAATTATTTTTCCATCTGAAATGCTACTGAGAGAAAGTGAAATTGTTTATGTTGTAAAAAGCCCTGAATTTCGCTGATATCATTCACCTGGAAGTGCAATGTAAATTTGGCTCGCATTGTATAAGTAGAGCAAATGTAGTGTGTGTGTGTGCAGATCAGAGGAAATTCTGGATCAAAGTCTTTCACACAGAGGAGCTGCAGATGCTCTGAAAACAGTTCCTTGTAACTTTTCATGGCGATTGCATAGAGCTGATTTTTGCAACTATAACACTAAAGTGATAAAGGAGGTCGCTAAAAGTTCTACTCATATTTGAATTTTATACAAGTGTTTATAATATAAATTAATATTTGTTTGATGATAAAATATCACAGTCCATGAAGATCTACAGTTCAACTACCTTGTTAACAGATTTCTGCATTGTTGAGGTCAATGTCTGTTACAGTGCTCCTAGATACAGGACCAAGGGCAAACCACTTTCACAATTTTGCTGAACATTTACTCATTGATAGTTCAGCTTAATTGTGGTGGATCCCAAAACTCAACGTGCACTGTATTAGTAACTGTGCAAAGTAAATATTTTCACAGCCCATGTAAAAGCCGATGCTTCAACTTTGCTTTTAGTTTAAGTTTAACTATTGTTGATTATTACCTCTTGCTGTACAATATCACGACACTGTCTCATCAGATGGTTTGTGGAAGCTCCTTGAGTATATGGTGGTTGGTGAGATACTTTTAGCATTAGGTAATCAATCAGTTGCTCCCTGGAAGGATGCCTCCCAACGGTTGCTTGGGACATTGTGTGGTTGGGTTGGTTGCAGTTCACTGGGACTCTAGAAGGTTGGTACATTTGGCCATTTGTCAAAGGCACCTAAGTATGAGAAAAAGAATGAATAACGAACTTCCAATACACTGTTTTCTAAATTTCACGAACTTCTGACACCAGCAAACTTCTCAAAGCGTAAGAGCCTACTTGAAAAGTGCAAAAGCAAATCCAAGTAGTTTTAATTTTTCCCCTTCAATTCTTCATCCCTTAAAAACCATTTATATCTTCAGTTTATTTTGCACAGTATTAGAAGGAAATTTTCAAGTTGACTACCCAATGCATAACTCGGTAAATATACGAATTGATCTGCAAATTTTTATCGAAATGGAAACAAGTTACTAAGAGCATACTAGGAAAGCTTGGACAACTTTCCATATGCATTAGAACACAAACTCAGGGGACATGCAAGTAATTTGACTGGAGGGGGTTGTTGCCCCAGCTGAAGAGACCACTTTGGTCATATTCACCTGATTGTGAACCAACATACTTCCAAATAGCATAGTCCATAAGGCAGACATTGTACTGGCTGCTGTAATCTCAAAAATAAAACTTAAGGACTTGTTATAAATCAGGATTACCTTTCCCATTTCAACTCGGGTATGGACGCATATTTTAGGCAGAATGAAATGTTCATTATCTGCTGAAGGCATGCTTCAGCACTCTTGAAACTTGTGCAAAAGCAAAGTACACAGTATATTTGCAAAACATCCTGCTTCAGTGATGTCAATTCTGTATGGCACATCATGGCTTTTGTGGTTTAGAGAGTCCATTTGATTGAACATGAAGGAACTGCTATTAACTACACTTGATCAGAGCAAGAGACAGCGTAAGAAATTCATGGGTTATTCTGAATGTAAAAGTCTAATTGGGCAACATGGTAGCGTAGTGGCTAGCACAACAGGTTACAGTACCAGCGACCCAGGTTCAATTTCTGCCGCTGTCTGTACGGAGTTTTGAATGTTCTTTCCGTGACCGCGCGGGCCTCCGGGTGCTCCTGTTTCCTACTGGTGGGTAGGTGAATCGAGCATTGTAAATTGTCCTGTGAATAGGCTAGGGTAAAATCCTGGGGTTTTGGGCTCTGTGGTTCGAAAGGCCGGAAGGGCCTCCACCATGTTGTATCTCAGTAAATAGATTTAAAGTGTTTCAGATACTGCTTTGCATTTTAGTATCATTATCCTTACTCTGGAAGTGTTGCAGCTACATGAGACCCTGGTCAAATCCCACTTGAAGTATTGTGTCCGTTCTGGTCGCCTCACTCCAGGAAGGATGTGGAAACCATAGAAAGGGTGCAGAGGAGATTTACAAGGATGTTGCCTGGATTGGGGAGCATGTCTTATGAGAATAGGTTGAGTGAACTCGGCCTTTTCTCCTTGGAGTGACGGAGGATGAGAGGTGACCTGATAGAGGTATACAAGATGATGAGAGGCATTGATCGTGTGGATAGTCAGAGGCTTTTTCCCAGGGCTGAAATGGCTAGCACGAGAGGGCACAGTTTTAAGGTGTTTGGAAGTAGGTACAGAGAAGATGTCAGGGGTAAGTTTTTTTTAAATGCAGAGAGTGGTGAGTGCGTGGAATGGGCTGCCGGCGACGATTGTGGAGGAGGATACGATAGGGTCTTTTAAGAGACTCCTAGATAGGTACATTGAGCTTAGAAAAATAGAGGGCTATGGGTAATCCTAGGTAATTTCTAAAGTAAGTGCATGTTTGGGCTGAAGGATCTGTGTGGTGCTGTAGGTTTTCTATGTTTCTTAAAAACATTGTTTTAAAAATCGGTAAACCAACAACTTTATATTAACCTGATGCTAAGTCACAAATTAATGAATGACTAATGTTTGTTCAACAAACTGCAGAAATATTCTGAAACGAGAAATTTACTGGATCAATCCAGTATGCACACCCACAACTAGCAGGTCAGCAAACTAATTAAAACTACACTTCAAACAGACAGATAACCAACGATACAACAAATGTGAACTTGCTAATGTGATACAGAGCTCAAAGCAAATTAGAGGGAGAACACCAATTAAAGATAAAGAACAGAAGAGATGAAACACAGACTATTTCCCTGAAGCAAAAACAACTGGTTAGAGAATGTAAAACAGTCAGCACAACAGTCTCAGTGAAGGAGTAATCCAATTTCTGTGAGCACCAATAAACGTGGTCAGGAATAGCTCAATCTACAATCAGAAGAAACAGGATAAAATAAATTTGTTACTGAAATGACAAGGATAAAACAGCCTAATTACCACGTTAATTACCAAGATCGAAGAAAAGCATGTAAAAATATGGAAATGGAGCTGAAGAGAACTTGTATTCGATATGACACCGAAAGACAATGCCACTGTCACTTGGAAAGCAATTGCTGAGGGTTGAAGAGCTATTTGTGCCTTAGTTTAGCATCATTTTCTTGAATCTAACTAATACACTTGCACTCAAATGTAGGATCCAAATAATTCAAATAAAACCAACATGGAAGAGATAAAAAGTAAAGCATTTAGTGTTAAACTGAATAGAAGTTTAAGAGATGATAGACTAATGCCTGATTACTTAGCAGAGAGAGAAAAAAAATCCCAGATCCTATCTATTTATATTGCTTGACAAAATATGAAGGGGAAAAGTTCAGGATTTTGGCAGAAGGACAAATTCTAGGATAGGGTGAATTTGCATGAACCTCTATTTGCCACTTAAAAGTTGACTGATACACTTAGACATGCTTTTCTTAAAACCTAAATTTCTTCCCAAAGCTTGGACTCTCAAGCGATAGAAACTGCAAGTCAAAACAATTAAATCAGAAGTAATGTTACCATCTACAGTAACTCATATGAACAGCATATTTAACCAGGAACCAGGAATACAAGGATAAATGAGTTTAATTTGAATACTCTCATGATACTTCACAGATGAATAAATCCCAATAATTTATCATAGAAGATGTGCCCCAGAATTTTCTATTAAGTTTCTTTTAACTTCAGAAATGAAGTTGAAATATGCTGAATGCCTCCTTAGGAGGCGCTACAATCTTCTATCAGAATGCCATTTCTCTGCTTCATCTCTTCCCCTTTCTTTAGTATCCTGAGGTAAAGGTAAAGTTCCTCCCCATGTCTCATTTGGTGCATCGGGTGACAACCTTGCAGATTATTTAGCTTTTTGTCCTGTTTTACGAGACTGAGATGTTATCTTGATGCTCAACCTAGCACAGGTAACGCGTGCAAACAGCTGGCTGGATTCGAACCCAGGACCTCTTGCTCCGAAGACCAGATCAGATGCCGCTACACCGCCAGCACTGACTTAGTATCTTTAACTTACAAGCTCACCAACCGACCATCTTAACATCCATACAGCAAATTCTGGATTTAAAACTCAGTAGAAATTTCTCACAATTCTTAACCGCTTATCTGTTACTTTTAACTCCATTGCTTTGTTCTAGACTTTTAAGGCAGAGGCAGAACCTCTTAGCACTTACAGCGAATCTCACTCAAAATCTATTGATCTTCACTGAGATCACACATAACTGCTAAACTGCAGTGAGTACAACCAATCTTAATTCACTTCTTATTGGGGGTAAATCTCATCCCAATGCTGTACCTTCATTTTAAGACCATCCATGCTTTTCTATTACCTAGAAGCTACACCATATCTATTAGCTGTGATCTCAAAATCTTGTACAATTACAACTAGACAACTTTTGCTCTCTCAATCCATTGCAGTAAAAGCTAACCACCTTGCTTGCCAAAAGGAAAGCTTGAAATTCACTGGCTCTATAATATTGTACTCTGTGCCATTATTCATTGCAAAAATCAAACTGTACATAAGAATACCAGTGTTTATATATTAATTGCACCCAATTTACTTGACATTACAGCATTCTCAATACAGCACACAAAAAAATACTGCAAGAACCATACCTTTCAAAATAAAAGCAAACATATCCATCTAATGTGCAACATTTTAAGATACAAGTCATTATTGAAATGTTCTATAACACCCACTTTTGATTAGTTAGTCTGTAATGTACTTACTTTTCTTATATTGTCTGGAGGTATATCTTTCATACTGACTGTGCCAGGCGAGTAGTTCTGTAGGCCAATGCTGAAGACATCATCTAGACTTGGGTCGCCGATACTGTTACCTTGTGATGGATACTATAAACAAAATGTGAAATTAATACCATAAAGGAAGTTAAAGAACTGATACAAATAATGATAGGGCAGAATATTGATTGAAAATTAAAACTGAAGGAATTCTGAAGCATTCACTCCATTTCCCCCAAAGATGTGGTCTGACCTGAGTATTTAATCAGCATTGGTTTTTTTGAGCTTTTCCTGTTTTCAAAGCTCAAGTGCAAGACACGATCATGCACACCAAATAATGATCACCTCCGATCACGGACTCAGAACATTGCTTGTTCCCTCTCAACTACTGACACTTTTCAGTACTCTCTTCTTATTTGTGTCCTTGAGTAAGGCACTTAACCACACATTGCTCCAGTCCACCCAGCTGAAAACGGCAAACTGCTGGGGGTTAACCTCTCGATAGACCGGCGTCCTATCGGGGGGGGGGGGGGGGGGGGGAGTCTCATACTCTCAGTTGCTTCACACCACGGAAACCGGCATAAGTACTGGCCTGATGAGCTTAAAGGCTTGGGAGAGACTTTAAAACTTCTTATTATGTACATCAAACACTGCAATATTTTGCTTTCAGGATCACTTTTTGTTTCAAATCCATGACATGTTATGCCAATATTTGTCAAGTTTTAACTTACACTACTGCATTAAGACAGGGTCAGCACACTCAGTGATTCAGGAACAGCTTCTTCCCCTCTGCCATACAATTCCCAAATGAACACTGAACCCATGAACACCACCTCACTTTAAAAAAATATATATATTTCTGTTTTGCACTTTTTTAATGTAGCTATTTAATATACATATATACCTACTGTAATTGATTTACTTGTTCATTTTTTCTATACTATCATATATTGAATAATTTCATGACACATGCCAGTGATAATAAATCTGATTCAGATTAAATTGCTTTCATTAAAGTTGAACATACAACAAAAGCTAAAGCTTAACGAGAATGCATAATTTAATGATTTTTTTAAAACCTAGAGTATTTAAAAATATATTTTGAATGAACCATAACAAAGTATTTACAAGCATCTGATAAAAGGAACAGATAGCTTTCTGTAAACAGAAGTTTGATTTGATCACAGTAATTGCTAATAACAATGTAATCAGAACAATACTCTTGAAAGTAGCAATTCATGCAATTGTAGAGTTAAAAAAAATTCAAAAAGGACACTACATTTTAATTGTTTTGTTACAACCTCAAACTTTTGTTAATCATTAGCCCTTTGAAAAATAGTATCCTTCAGAAGAGGGGTCTATACAAGCGATATAGCAACGTTCTGTACAAAAATGTTCAAAACAAAATGCTTTTATGGTCAACACTGAAGACCAGAGAATAATGATTTACTTGTGTAAAGAGCAAGTTTTAATACAAATTTCATTTTATATTACCCTGCGTATTTATACTATTTTAGAAGATATTTGTAAAAAAGTATAAGCATTCATTGCCACATAGCATGAAATTTGTATTAAAATTATTGTTCTTTACACAAGCAAATTATTAATTCTGCAATTAACAGTTTTTTGCTTTTACACAGAACAAGTTTTTCCAACTGAGGTATGGGACAAACATCCAATTACTGCTGCAATGACAAATCAGCTGTAATTGCAAGTGTACTCCAAACTATATACATAGAAATACAGTAAGACATTGGGGTTCTAAGCTCTGATTATATAGTATTTAACTCTAAACTACCAGACAAGATTTTTCTGTCATATGTTTATAAAATAAGAATTGTAGATTAGATCAGTTTCCTGGTAAATGTGGTCCAAAATCAAATTTTTATAAGATGGGACAGTCTCAAGGTTACGACGGGGTTTGATACTGGAGAACTGTTCGTATGTCAGAAACGAATAAAAACTGCATGGAGAAGATCACGGAAATAGCTGTGACAGGAAAGGAATTGTGTGAAGAATGACAACTAGCCAGCTTCACTGAATGAGTGACAGAGAAACTGCTCAGCACTCAGCTCTTCTCAGGTCAACCTAGTTTCTGATTGATGCAGTTCAGGAAATTGGAGGGCTGGGGTCAGAGGTGAAGAGACGGGGTGTGGGAGCAGCCCAGCGAATCCATCCCCTTCCATCCTTCCTGTCTCCCAATAGGTTCCAAGAGTCCAGAGAGGACCTATTTTGAGAACATCAGCATTTTCAACATCTATATTCCATAGTGGAATCCTGCAGACCGTAATTGTGCCTGCAAGGATCCTGCTACTGGTTGGATCTAGTGGGGGAGACCACCACCTCCGTTCCCTCTCCTCAGCTTACAACTGCTGTTCTGTGATCTTTACTGCGGAAGCAAAAGCTGTTTCGTACCTGCATCGTAAGTGAGCCTGACTACAATGTCTTCATAACAAAAGAATGGCCTGGGCACAGCTTATATATTAAAAACAGTACCACATTTTGAGAGCTTGATTCTTAAAAAGGGAGAAAAAAAGAGTTGCATCGGAAAGAGGTGAAAAATGGATTAAAAACACTACCATTTTCTGCCAGGATTAACTGAAACATTACTGGTCTCAGGTGCAAAGATTTTGTTTCATTTCCAAGTATTGGAGCTCGATTAAATAACCTATTACATACATAACGAAGGGGGGGGGAGGGTATAGTACTTTTGTTTTTCTTTAAACCAGGTGGTTAATATTTATTAAAAGTTAGTTTGTGGCTAGTTGTCAGTTAGCTGCTACAATACTCATGCACGCTAACAGCCCAATGTTGGTACTCACACGGAATATGTGCACTCCGGAATTCCTTCCATCTGCAACACTCAAGGCAAGGTTGCCCTGGCTGTCGTGCAGTTCCCTACAGCTTCCAGAGTGCATGCTGCTGAAAGCAGCACAATTGAAATTAAACGACCTAGACAGCATGCTCTGAATAAAGAGGGAGAAAGTTCCACAGCTTTAACACAGAGATTAGTGCTGCATGCATTAACACAGGACAAACTGCAAGAGATTACTTTCTCCAAGGACTCAAGGCATCAAGCAAACAGAACAGCATGCAAATCAAAACAAATACTCTGACCCAGCCATTGACTAGCCCGGATATGCCCTCATGACTTCAGCAAAGCCTTCTTAAAAAAATGCCCAGCAAATATGCAAAGTGAAGGTCACCTAACTTTATACACACATTAGGAATTCTGAAATTGTTCTGATTGGCACAATTTTAAACGAGGAGTTAGCCAAAGAAAATAGTTCCCAGACTGCCAAGAGTCATGGCGACTTTCACAACAGAACTGCTGTGAAGTTTGTGAGTAATCGGATGGACCACCGTTTCAGGTGATACTCAATATCAGAACAAATATGGATTGGCAATCAAGAATAGGAAAAAACACAGAACAATTTCAGCTGATAGTTCCTTTTCCAAATGATGAAAGTGTTGGAGAGACGTTATATGTAATCTGATGTAAATTAGGTGTCATTCAATTTTGTTCATATTTGCTGAGAAAATTGCTTCATAGCAGACAACTGGAGTTTTAAAGCTCTGATAAGGTCATTTTGAAAATGCCACTTAAATGCATTTAGTTCAAATTAGCATTTTTCCCTCCAGTCTTCAAAATTATCTACATGAATACTAGATAATTTTATAAAGGTTGTATCAACAGGTTTCTTTCAGTTAAAACTTCAGCATTTAAGAAAGCAAAGCAACATTTTACCTGCGTTTATCTCCCAACCACTTGAGTACAAAAATTCAGCAATTGGAAGCAAAAAGTCCCAGATATGTGCACATGCTGTAACAACAGGGTGAGTTTCTCATGCAGTATAATGAAGCATACTAAGCAAAAGGATGTGATTAATGATAAGATAATGAAATTGCAGTATACCTTTCCTTAGCCTGTTAAGTGGCACACATATCACTACTGCCTGAACAATGGCTTGCTATTTTTAAATAAATGTTGAACATTTGACAGGTTTATGTCCATTTGTTTTTTAAAAAAATGCATTTCTGTCACATTGTCAAGCCAGAAGGTTGAGAACGCCATTACTCTCCCTAATGTAGTTACGGGCTGATAAAGATTGGATGCATAAATAATTCCACATTCTAAGAAGCACCAAAATGCAAATGATGCATGAAGCTTCTTCCAATGGAGATCAGCTTTATCAGATGTTCGTGGAACATTCAGTCTCAGTCAGTACTGAAAGCACCATTTTTCACCTGTCAGATTACGAATTATGTGCAATAGGACAATATACTAAATTCAGAGATAATTAGAGAACATAACCTCGAGAGTCAACAACAAATTGAAAACAAACATACTCCATTTTACTGAGGCTGCAAGGGATAGAATGGTGTTTACTGCATCCATTTTTGCTTTAGAAAAGGCAAATTATATCTCTTCCCTGATACATTACACCGCCAGAAACAAAGCTTTCATAATCCAAGACATTAGTGCTTTGTTATCTGCAATTACAGAACTAAGACAAGTCATTCTTGGAGACAGTAAGCAATTGAAGGTGTTATTTTATTCAAGCCTACAGAATAGGTTTCAAACAATGAAAACTCAAAAATAAACTTTGTTTTTGTAGTTCATGGATAAATTGCGAGACTCTTGAATTTTTTTTCCATTTTAAAACACTTTAAATGGAAATGTATTGTTTTATTAGCAAGAGTGGCTGACACCGTCACTTATGTACAGCTGCAGATGTAATATGTAATGAACAATTATTATGGATAATTTGGAAATGTGGCTATGCTTCCATCTTTATAATTTCAAAAATGCTCATTTCCACATCTGTACATTTCGAGCAGTTTTTCCTTCAAGCACCCCAGCGATGAAAACCATTTTGAACATTAACACATTTCTTTCTCTGCCCTCAGGCAAACAGAAAATTATGCCTAAACTATCCATAATCACAAAGACTTATTTGCTGTCCACCGTGACAAAATTGAGAGCTAACATGCATCTTCCGAAATTAATTTGGAATCAGTATTGCTAAAGCTGTCAAGATCACCAAATGCTCAAAGTAGGCTCAAAGAACATTCAATGTGAAAATATTCCTTCTACTAAAAAATCAAAATTGATCATATTTTTTATATTTGAGATTTACATTTTGCATTTTTATTTCAGTAAAATTTATTTTCAATTAATATTCTAACCATTTTTGAAACAAGGCAAATAATGTCCAAATTTATGAACCCACTGATGTAATTATCTTAAAATCTTGTTAAGTTTGCATATTGCTCACCACAATTCAAATGTGAATGATGGTTCCCCAGTGAAAATGCCATAGGTGCAGACTACAAAATATTGAGATGATAAATCACGCAAGTCATTTTGGGGTCATAAATACACACATTACGTGCTGTATTATCAGATTATGAATATCTGAAAATAAGAAAAATGCTCACTTGCCCATTTAAGGAATATTGCAATTTCAAGAACTTTGTTTTTAAAAAACTTGACTGAATTTTTCAGCTTAGTGGATAAGCTAGTGAGGATATCAAACCTACATTAATTCATTTTGACTAACCAGTTAGCAAAAGTTTAATACTAATATGATTACAAAAAAAAAGATAGAGAAGTAAATGAAGCTTTGGATGATTATTACAAGTGTCTAATGAGGATGAAAACACAGCTAAGTTTCTGAACTGTTCCAGAAACATAACATGCATGGTGCAATGATATTTATAACATACTCACCAGTTCTCCTTTTTCAAGCTGGTACATCTTGAGCAAAGTAATTTATTTTATATAAAAGATACATACCTTCTCTAGTTTTTTGGCTTCAATGTGACGCAACACCTGCTCCCTCCAATCAGGTGGAACCTTATTGATCCCCTGTACATCCAAAAGAGAATGCTCAGATTTCACTCTCATATTCGGTCTTTTGGTGGGACTAGTCCGTGAGTAATTGAAATCGCTGATGGACATTGTTCTCTCTGGGGCTTCGGGTACTGGTGGCCGAGCACTCTGGGGCCTGGCTGCAGATGGCCCATCAACACTGTAAGTCCTTGCAGACAAAGGTCTCTGTGAACCCTGAGCCATCGGGGGCCCTCGTCCAAGCGTGTGCAAATCCCTGTAAGTCATATAATCCGCCTCCGGGACTGGAAACCGCCTGCAGTGAAGGGTTTCCGGAAGCGTGACGGAAGAATTGGATGAGACGCTGCTCTGCCTTTGCAAGGTGGTCCTCTGATTAGTCTGAATCAGCCTCTCATTTGGCGGGCAGCCCCACATCTCCATCTGCCGAGGTCCCATCCTCTGCTGCATGTTGTAATTGGGAATGCTGGACTGGGAATTGTTGCGATTGGAGAAGTTCATATTTGCCGAATGCTTTACATAATTGGCATTGTCAAGTGTCTCTGACCTCAGGTGGTGCTGGGAAACTGCACTACCTTGCTCTGTATGAAAGGCTGGCCTCTGTGGCCACATGTTCTCTTTGGGTAATGCACTACTGCTGTACTGGACATTGTATTGAGGTACAGGAGGCATCTGTGAAATAGCCATAGGACCTCTCTTCAAACTGATGCCTTGAGGGTTGAAATTTTGATCAAAGGTGTACACCGCTTTTTTGCTCGACATAATATCTGACGACGACGCAGAATTTCCCGTGAATGGCTGTAGGGACTGTTCACTTAGAAGACTGGCCGACTTACTGCGAGTTATGTTTTGCCCCTGACCAGCTCCAGGCGGCCCCTTTGCCATTAAGCATTGCTCATGCGGTCCATTGTCATTGATAATATCATAAATCTTCAAACCACCTGTCTCAATGTTTGTTATACTGTGCGATTTGACAACGGGCCCTCGCGGACATTCTCTCTGAGGGGACAACTCTTCCGTGCTCCGAGACAATGCAGCATCACCACCTGAATATAGGCCAGGTGAATATTGTTTTCCATGTTCTATGTGGGGTTGAGGGCTTTTAGCTTCTTCCGTGCAGCCATTTATTTGATATTGAGGGAAGGGTATAGGGATCTCATTTCCATTCTTTAAATGTTCTGTTACTTTTGCACTACTTTCCGAAGTATTTTCCGATGGCTCTGCAATAAACATTCCATCAACACTACTGTTAGTTTTAGTCACCCCACCTGAACCCAGTATCAGACCCTCGGCAGCAAGCTCATTCTCATTCATGCCAATCTTGAGCAATTTCTGGTATTGCTGTGCGCTGTTATTTAGATCAATACCCTTCTCCAGAAGAGCTAGTTTCTCCTCGGCATTTAACTCAAATTCAGATGACTTAATGGCTTCTTTGTTCTCTACAGGAGTATCAATCCTCTCGAGGCTTCTCATGCTGCTTTCAAGTGGTGTGCTTGTCTTTGCTCCATTCTGTAGCAGTGATATTTCAGGGGCATCACATCGATTGTTTCTGCAGACAAAATTAAACACAAAAGTAATAAAAAAAAAATGGAAAATTGCCAATTTCAGCTGTGCCAGTATTGCATTATACATCTGCCGCTGTCTTTCACAATAGCAATCAGCAACAGGAGATGAACTACCCACGATCTTGTAATTAAGGATGTCTAGTTTGAACAATGAAACCATGAATTTTACTTTAAGAATGAAAGTTTGGTACCAAATTCTGATTTCTGGAATATAAACCAACATCTATGATATATTTACAATTATGTATTCAGGGTGAAAAATGGCAATTCATTTTGCTTCAACATAACTTCCACAAGCAGAACAAATAACTGGATGGCTGCCAATAAATCCACGATTTCTGCTTATCCTGTTGACGATTTTCTGTGGTTTCCCACTTTATGTACTCATTTCACCTCTAAAAAAATTATTCTTCTTGAAATTGTATTTGGCAAATCATTCACCTTTTCTGAATAGTCACACAGCCATTCGGCACACCAAATCCACACCGACCTGTGGATACCCATCTACAATTAACTCCAATTTTAGTACGGGGCCTGTTGCCCAAAATGGCAAGGTGATTCTAGTGCTTGCCTGGACACCAATAAAATGTCATCAAAATTCTGCTTCCATCAAACTTTCCAACCATGCAATCCAGACACTCAGCATCTCCGGGTGAAAAAGACATTTCTCAGATCCCCTCTAAAAGTCTTAGCCTTTATATTCTCTCGTTTAATATACTTCTGATAGGTGATAGGGGAAAAAAGATTTCTCCTGGCTACTTGATATCTACCCCTCATAACTTCATACATATTTAGCATACCCCCCCTTCCCCAAATTCCTCTACTTGAGGGAAAACAGACCTAGCCTCTCCAGTCTCTCCTCATGTCTAAAACACTGTCAGGCAACATCCTGGTAAATCTCCTCTGCACCTTCTCCAGTGCCATCACTTCTCACCCCCTCCCCACCACCCACGGTTTGATTACCAGAAATGCATGCTTGCTCAATTTTTTATCAAGTTAGAGCACAAACCTCCCTGGTCTTGTATTCAGAACCTGAACAAATGAAAGCCAGAATCCCCTTGCCCTCTTAAGCATATTATCTACCTGCAGTGCCACCCACAAGAATCTATGGACTTGTATACTAAAATCCCTCTGTTCCTCGATACACCCAAGACCCTTGTCATTATGTCCGATAAGTCACCTGGATCAGATAGTCTACCGCCAGGGTTCTGAAGGAGGTGGCTGAAAAGACTGTGGAGGCATTATTACTGATCTTTCAAGAATCAATAGATAATTATAATTATTATCAGTTAATTGTTATCATACAATTATCATTCTGGAATGAAGGTGGGGATGCTAAAGGATAAAGAAGGCAACATGTGCCTGGAGGCAGAGGAGGTTGGGGAGGTCCTAAATGAATACTTTGCTTCAGTATTCACAACTGAAAAGAACCTTGATCAGGGTGAGGTCGAAATAGAACAGGCCTGTGTGCTGGACAATGTGGAGATTAAGGAAGAAATAGTGCTGGATCTTCTTAAAAACATCAAGATTGATAAACCCCCAGGGCCGGATGTGATATACCCCAGTTTGCTGTGGGAAGCGAGAGAAGAGATCGCTGGAGTAGTAGCTATGATCTCTGAATCCTCTTTGGCTGCAGGGGAGGTGCCTTTCTCTGGTTGGCTGCCAGTGATGAGCAGAGTTCTGCAGGGGTCTTTTGTCAGGAATGGTTCTTTTCACATTATATGTCAATGATTTGGAAGACAAATGATGGTTTTGTGGCCAAGTTTGCGGAAGAAATGAAAATAGGTAGATGGGCAGGTAGTACTGAGGAAGTAGAGAGGCTACAGAAGGATTCAGACAGATTTGGCAAATGGGCAAAGTAGTGGCAGATGGAACATGGTCATACACTTTGGTAGAAGAACTAAAAGGGTAGATTATTTTATAAATGGATAGAAAATACAAAACTCAGTAGTGCGCAGAAGTTTGAGATTCCTCATGCAAGATTTCCTAGAGGTTAACTTGTAGGTTGAGTTGTTGGTAAGGAAGGCAAATGCAACATTAGCTTTCATTTCAAGAGTAATAGAATATAATGTTGAAACTTTATAAAGCACTGATGAGGCCTCACTTGGAGTATTAGCAGTTTTTTGGGGCTCTTTATCTAAAAGATGTCTTGGCATTGGAGACGGTCAAGAGGAGGTTCACAAGACTGTTTCTAGGAAATGAAAGGATTAATGAGGAGCATTTGACGTCTCTGGGTCTGTACGCACTGGAGTTTATAAGAATGAGGAGGAACCTCGATGAAAACCATTGAATATTGGAAGGCCCAGTGTGGATGAGAAGAGGTTTCTTCTAGCAGGGAGTTTAGGACCAGAGGACACAGACTCAGAAGGATGTCCAATTAGAAAGGAGATGAGGAAGAAATTCTTTACCCAGAAGGTACTGAATCTATGGAATTCATGGCCACAAACTGTGGAGGCAAGTTGTTGGGTATATTTAAAGCAAAAGTTAATAGGTTCTTGATTGGTCAGGGTGCCAAAGTTTACAGGGAGTAGGAGAATGGGGTCAAAAGGGGTAATAAATCAGCCATGATGGAATGGTGGAGCAGAGTTGATGGACTGAATGGCCTAATTCTGCTGTGTCTATGGTCTGTTACATCCTAACCTTATTAGTACTCCTAAAACACATCACTGCCATATTTAAGGGTAACCTTCATCTGCCATTGCTCAACCAATTTCACCACCAATGATATCATGCTGTAGCCCAAGACCAACTCCACACTCTACCAATCTTAGTATCATCTGCAAACTGTCTGATCATGCCACCTCCATCCACATCCAAATTATGTGTATTACTAGCAGCCCGAGTCTCAGCACTGACCTTCCAGCATCACCAGTTGCTGACATCCAATCACAAACACCATCCTCCACCATCACTATGTCTCACACTGCCAAGCCAATTTGCTAACTTAACCTGGATCCCATGGGACCTAACCTTTGGACCAGCCCAGTTGAGGCCTTACTGAAGTGTATGCAAACTGTATAATGGTACAGTATTAACACACAATGGATTACAGCCCGAAGTTCATCACAAAACTAACCTCATTCTAAAGGTATTCATACGCCATGTAATTCTCATACCTTCTAGCCTACATAAGTTGCATATTCAATTATATTTCCAAATCTATGTTTCAGGGTCAAACTTT
Source organism: Hypanus sabinus (assembly GCF_030144855.1). Lineage (NCBI taxonomy): Eukaryota > Metazoa > Chordata > Chondrichthyes > Myliobatiformes > Dasyatidae > Hypanus > Hypanus sabinus. Next base: position 32,843,340 of record NC_082712.1, on the reverse strand, counting down.
GTTTAAGTAGAAAGAGTCAAGGACCTCTTTTTAACATGAAGCAAGGAATAATTTGACATACCAGAATTTAGTTAAATTATTTATATCCCTCAAAAACAGAGGGGGGGAAAAGATTACAAATGTGTACAGTGTTCCCTTAGACCTTCAGTTGTTACATTCATGCAGGAAACCAATTTAACTATAGAAATTTGACATGAGTTCTATAGATATGTGGTGGAGAGTATATCAACTGATCGCATCATGGGCTGGTACGGAAACACCAATGCCCTTGAACAGTAAATCCTACAAAAAGTAGTAGATATGGCCCAGTTCATCATGGGTAAAGCACAATCACATGAGCAATGTGGCAGGAAAGCAGCACTCATCATCAAGGACCCCCACTACTCCAGTCTATGGTATCTTCTTGTTATTACCATCAGGAAGGTGGTATGGGGTCCTTGGAACCCATGCCGTCAGGTTCAGGAACTGTTAATACCCCTCAACCATCAGGCTCTTGAACCAAAGAGGATAACTTCACTCAATCCATTGCTGAACAGTTCCTACAACCTATTGGACTCCATTCGAGGACTCTTCTTCTCATGTTCTTAATATTTATTGCTTGTTTGTTATTCTTCTTCTTTGTATTTTGTCATCTTTTGCACATTGATTGCTTGCTCTTCCTGTTGGGCGTGGACTTTCATTGTGTTTCTTCGATTTGTGTGTATGCTCGCAGAAAACGAATCATAGGGTTGTATATAGTAACATAAACATACTTCGAACTTAACTGACTTGAATACCGCAGCAGACAAAATTGCCCTCACTTACTTTTTGATCGGAGTATTGATTCAAGTTTTACTAACTTCAATTTATTAATTTTTCAGTTGCTTGCATATTTCACAAAATTAGGCTTGATACATTTGTTATTTGTAAAATTTATACCAACTGAAAGTAGAGTTATCTGGCAGGTGTCTGTAATTCCTGTAAACTTTGATTATTCTTTAGCAATCTCAGCGTGAGACATTTACTTTCCAAGTCCGTTGGATGCCAACTTACCGCTTTAGGACTGGGACGGTAGTTTTCAGATCTCTGTCTGGTGTAGACTGCAAAGTCTCCTGGCTGCTTCCTGTGTTGAAGGAAACGGTATCTGATATCCTAGACGGTGTTGAACAATTACTGTTGTTTTGATTACTATTTGGGATTATATCCTCAAGTAAAGAGTCAGCATCATCTGTTTGAGTAAAGAAAACATAAATACATGTAAGAAAAATCTCTTTTACTCACACCTACGCAAACCTACATTTGTATCAGCAGCTATCACCACTACAAAAACACTAAATATAGCTTCAAAACTAATATTTGCAAATATCTAGCGAACAACATCTAGAAAACCTGCCCATATTTAAATTGAAAATTGAAGAAATCGTTGTACCCTATTATTAGGTCCTTATTAATTAGCACTTGGCTCCCGAGTAAGTTTAATGGAAATAGAGCTTTACAGCTTGAATCAGTCCTTTTTTCCTCAATGTAATGAAAGGAAGTTTCAAGCCATTCTGTATTCCCAGGCCTAGCTGTCCCACATTCCAAAAGCAGACAAAGTCAGTGGAAAATTCAGAAGGTTCCTTTTAACTTGAAAAATTTACACCCTATAGCTGTCAAAAGGAAAATTATCAAACAAAATATTGACACAAAGCTCATTAGATGAGAGGACCAAAACGTTTAGAGAAACCTTAAAATAAAACGATCAAGTTGTGAGGCTTCAATGCATGACCTCTAGTATTTGGTTTCTCTACCCTGAGAAAAAGATCCTCACACAACCACTACCCATGTCTCTCATAATCCTATAAATTTCCATCAGGTCTTCACCCCACATCTGAAATCCAAGAATAAACAACCCAAGTTTGTCCAAACTCTCCTGATACCCGTTTGGTAATCCTCTTCTACACTCTTCCCAAAGCCTCTAGGTGACAGCGACACCTCCCTTCCTGACACACTGAATGCCCTGAATGCCTGACACAATTTGATGCAACAAATAGTGCGACATGGAGCACACCACCTCCCCCCTCACCCCTGTCCCTCTTGAGGAACAGGCACCCTCCTTTGGCCCTTGTTGAGGTGAGGAGGATCCGAGCCAGGGTAAACCCACACAAAGCTGCAGGGCTGGGAAATGTACCTGGTCAGGTGCTGTGGGATTGTGTGGCACAGCTAACAGAGACCTTAATGGATATCCTTAATATCTCTTTGAAACTGTCCACTCTCCCTATAGGCTTCAAGGCAGCCATTGTTCTGGTGCTGATGAATGAATACCACACAGAAGCAGTGACTTTAAAAAAAAAATCATGAACTGCTTTGAGAAACTGGCAATGGTTTGTGTGAAATCCCACTTTCTAGTTACACTGGACCCTTTCCAGTTCGCCTACCAATCAAACCAATCAACTGATGATGTCATAGCCTCAGCTCCTCATTCCATCTTATCCCACCTAGAAAATGACGTCTTGTACACCAGGATGTTGTTAATCAACTTCAGCCTTGTGTTTAAACACAACCATCCCCGAGGCAGGTGGGTAAACTGTCCTTCTAGGGTCTGAAAACCCCTCTGTAACTGGATCATAGACTTCCAGATGTTAAGACCTCAGTCCGTCTGAGTAGGCAGCAATGCCTCAAGCTCTGTCACGCTGACCACTGGTGCCCCCAGGACCGTGTGCTCAGTCCACTGCTGTTGACGTTGACTCACAACTGCACTGCCAGATTCAGTTCAAACCACATTGTCAAGTTCACTGACGATATGACAGTGGCTGGCCTCGTCAGCAGCAATGATGAGTCGGCAGAGGAGGTGAGAGGCTTGTCCCATAAGTATGAGTACAACCCAAGTCTCAACATGGACAAAGCAAAAGAAGGTGATTGTGGACTTCAGGTTGACCACTCTTCATTGTACATCAATGGCTCTGCCATGAAGAGGGCCCAGCTCCTCGGTGTGTATACAGAACATGATCTAACCTGGACCTACAACACCTCCTCACTGTTCAAGAAGGCACAGCAGCGTCTACAGTTTGAGGAGACTGCAAGACTCCCTTCCCACATTCTAACAACTTCTACAGGAGCACCACTGAGTGTGTCCTGTCTGGCTGCATCATTGTGTGTTATGGAAACTGCAAGGCAGCAGACCACAAGACCCAAAGGATAGTAAAAGCTGCCGAGAGGATCATCAGTGTCTCCCTCCCCCACCCCCCATTTGTGACATTTACTGAGAGTGCTGTAGACAAAAGGGTCCCTGCCACCCCTCCCACAATCTGTTCGGCCCCCTGTCATTCCGGAGGAGGTAAGCGAGCATCAGGACAAGTACGGCCAGACTGGGTAACAGTTTCTTCCCTCAAGCTGTGAGATTAAAATACTTTGCCACCATCAAAGTCTCGTCACTCGGACAGTGTGCTGTTCACTGTACTGTACCACGCACTATCTGCATTTTGAATTATATTTTGTTAACTTATTTATGCTAACATTTTGTTCTATGTTCTATGTGTGATACATGTTTTGTGGGTGCAACCTGGTCCAGAAGAACGTTGTTTCATTTGGTTGGATATATGTACAGTCAGATGGCAATAAACTTAAACACCCTTGCTGTAATGGAGTGACAAAAATTGCACATAACATACCAAGTGCATCCTGATTGAAACATATTTGTCAACTACGACAGTGATTCACAATTTAAAATGTGCTTTTCTAGTTTTTCCTTCCAGAAAGTGACAGACCTCTGATTAATGCAGATTACCTTCAATTTGCTGCATCATCAACTGATTCCCTTCGTCTATCTACATCCCAAGAGCCACTCTGTTGCCACCTCAAAACCCACAAAGGCACCCAAGCTTATATCATCGGTGTGCCTGGCTCAATTATGTCCAGTGATGAAGTACTTTGAGAGGCTGGTGATGTAACTCATCAACCCATGCCTGAGAAGCCACTCACATTCACTCCAACTGGCCGATGCCATTTCTCTAGCTCCTCCCCTGACCCTGGAACAGCTGGGCAGTGACGATGCTCTTCATCGACAGCAGCTCTACACTCAATATTATCATCTCCCCAAAACTAATCAGTAAGCTTCAAGACTTAAACCACAATACCTCCTTGTGCAACTGAATTCTCAATTTCCTCACTTGTAGACCCCAGTTGGTCTGTGCTCAGACCGAAGGTTTGAGATGTGTCTATTTTAATGCAAGGTGTGTTGTGAACAAAGCAGATGAGCTTAGAGCGTGGATCAGTACTTGGAGCTATAATGTGGTGGCCATTACAGAGACCTGGACGGCTCAGGGACAGGAATGGTTACTTCAAGCGCTGGGTTTTAGATGTTTCAGAAAGGACAGGGAGGGAGGCAAAAGAGGTGGTGGCCTGGCACTGTTGATCAGAGATAGTGTCATGGCTGCAGAAAAGGTGGACGCCATTGAGGAATTGTCTACGGAGTCTCTGTGGGTGGTGGTTAGGAACAGGAAGAGGTCAATAACTTTACTGGGTGTTTTTATGGGCCACCTAAAGGGATATCGAGGAATAGATAGGGAGACAGATTCTGTAACAGTGTAATAACAAGAGTTGTCGTGATGGGAGATTTTAATTTCCCAAATATCGATTGGCATCTCCCTAGAGTGAGGGGTTTAGATAGGGTGGAGTTTGTTAGATGTGTTCAGGAAGGTTTCTTGACACAATATGTAGATGAGCCTACAAGAGGAAAGGCTGTACATGATTTGGTATTGGGATATGAACCTGGTCAGGTGTTAGATCTCTCAGTGGGAGAGCATTTTGGAGATAATGATCATAACTCTATCTCCTTTACAATAGCATTGGAGAGAGATAGGAACAGATAAGTTAGAAAAGTGTTTAGTTGGAGTAAGGGGAATGATGAGGCTATCAGGCAGGAAAATGGAAGCTTAAATTGGAAACGGATGTTCTCAGGGAAAAGTACAGAAGAAATGTGGCAAATGTTCAGGGGATATTTGTTCTGCATAGATATGTTCCAATGAGACAGGGAAGTTATGGTAGAGTACAGGAACTGTGGTGTACAAAGGCTGTAATAAATCTAGTCAAGAAGAAAAGCTTACAAAAGGTTCAGAGAGCTAGGTAATGTAAGAACTCTAGAAGATTTTAAGGTTAACAAGGAGCTTAAAAAGGAAATTAGGAGAGCCAGAAGGGGCCATGAGAAGGCCTTGGTGGGCAGGATTGAGGAAAACCCCAAGGCATTCGACAAGTATGTGAAGCACAAGAGGATAAGACGTGAAAGAATAGGACCTATCAATGATGACAGTGGGAAAGTGTGTATGGAACCAGAGGAAATAGCAGAGGTACTTAATGAATACTTTACTTCAGTATTCACTATGGAAAAGGATCTTGGTGATTGCAGTGATGACTTGCAGCAGACTGAAAAGCTTGAGCATGTAGATATTAAGAAAGAGGATGTACTGGAGCTTTTGGAAAGCATCAAGTTGGATAAGTCTCCGGGACCAGATGAGATGTGCCCTAGGCTACTGTGCAAGGCAAGGGAGGAGTCTGCTGAGCCTCTGGTGATGATCTTTGCATCATCAATAGGGACAAGATAGGCTTGGGAGGATTGGAGGGTTGCGGATGTTGTTCCTTTATTCAAGAAAGGGAGTAGAGATAGACCAGGAAATTATAGACCAGTGAGTCTTATCTCAGTGGTTGGTAAGTTGATGGAGAAGATCCTGAGAGGCAGGATTTATGAACATTTGGAGAGGTATAATATGATCAGGAATAGTCAGCATGGCTTTGTCAAGGGCAGGTCATGCCTTACGAGCCTGATTGAATTTTTTGAGGATGTGACTAAACACATTGATGAAGGAAGAGCAGTAGATGTAGTGTATATGGATTTCAGCAAGGCATTTGATAAGGTACCCCATGCAAGGCTTATTGAGAAAGTAAGGAGGCATGGGATCCAAGGGGGCATTACTTTGTGGATCCAGAACTAGCTTGCCCATAGAAGGCAAAGAGTGGTTGTAGGCAAATTATATTCTGCATGGAGGTCAGCGATCAGTAGTGTGCCTCAGGGATTTGTTCTGGGACCCACACTTAGTGATTTTTATAAATAACCTGGATGAGGAAGTGGAGAGATGGGTTAGTAAGTTTGCTGATAGCACAAACGTTGGAGGTGTTGTGTATAGTGTGGAGGGCTGTCAGAGGTTATAGCGGGACATTGATAGGATGTAAAACTGGGCTGAGAAGTGGCAGATGGAGTTCAACCCAGGTAAGTGTGAAGTGGTTCATTTTGGTAGGTCAAATATGATGGCAGAATATAGTATTAATGGTAAGACTCCTGATAGTGTGGAGGATCAGAGGGATCTTTGGGTCTGAGTCCATAGGATGCTCAAAGCAGCTGCACAGGTTGACTCTGTTGTTAAGAAGGCACACAGTGTATTGGCCTTCATCAATCGTGGAATTGAATTTAGGAGCCATGAGGTAATGTTGCAGCTATATAGGACCCTGGTCAGACCCCACTTGGAGTACTGTGCTCAGTTCTGGTCGCCTCACTACAGGAAGGATGTGGAAGCCATAGAAAGGGTGCAGAGGAGATTTACAAGGATGTTGCCTGGATCGGGTAGCATTATGAGAATAGGTTGAGTGAACTTGACCTTTTCTCCTTGGAGCGACAGAGAATGAGAGGTGACCTGATGGAGGTGTACAAGATGAAGAGAGGCATTGATTGTGTGGAAAGTCAGAGGCTTTTTCCCAGGGTTGAAATGGTTGCCACAAGAGGGCACAGGTTTAAGATGCTGGGGAGTAGGTACAGAGGAGATGTCAGGGGTAAGTTTTTTACTCAGAGAGTGGTGAACGCATGGAATGGGCTGCCGGCAATGGTGGTGGAGGTGGGTACGATAGGGTCTACTTTTGGATAGGTACATGGTGCTTAGAAAAATAGAGGGCTATGGGTAAGTCTAGTAATTTCTAAGGTAGGGACATGTTTGGCACAACTTTGTGGGCCAAGGGGCCTGTATTGTGCTGTAGGTTTTCTATGTTTCAATGTAACATCTTCTCTACAATTTCCATCAGCACAGATGCACCACAAGGCTGTGTTCAACCCCCTGCTCTACTCACTTCATTCATGTTTGAAAGGCTAAGCACAGCTCCGCTGCCACTGTTATTGGTGAATCGAAGGTGATGATAAAGCCACGTACAGGAGGGAGATGGAAAATCTGGCTGAGTGCTGCGAGTGCTCCGTGGTCTTACCAGCTCAGTAAGACCACAGAGCTGATTATTGACTTCAGGAGGTGGAAACCAGAGGTCCTTGAGTCAGTCCTCATCAGGGGATCAGATGTAGAGAGGGTTGGCAATTTTAAATTCCTCAGTCTTATTATTTCAGAGGAGCTGTCCTGGTCCCAGCTCACGTGCCATTTACAAAGGAAGCACGGTAGCACCTCAATTTCTTTAGATGTTTGCTACGATTCGACATGTCATCTAAAACTTTGACAATCTTCTATAGATGTGCAGTGGAGAGCATATTCACTGGTTGCATCACAGCCTGATAAGAAAACACAAATGCCCTTGGAGGGAAAACCCTGCAGAAAAAGTAGCGGATCGAGCCCAGTCCGTCATGTGTAAAGCCCTGTCCGCCATTGAGCACACCTACGTGGAGCGCTGCCCGAAGAAAGCAGCATCCATCATCACGTAACCACAACTACCAGGGCATGCTCAGGCCATTAGGATGCAGCCATACATGTCTCGACTCACACCACCAGGTTTTGGAACAGTCTTTACTCCTCGACCATCAGGCACTTGAACTAGAGAGAATAACGTCACCAACCCCATCACTGAACTGTTGCTTCAACTTACGGCCTCACTTTCATGTACTCTTCACCTCATGTTATCAATATTTATTGCTTATTTATTTATTGTACTTGCAGTTTGTTGGATTTTTGGTTGCCCACCCTGAAGGGTGCGGTCTTTCATTGATTCTATTGTCTTTCCTGGATTTACTAAATATTCCCAAAAGACAAGGAGTCTCAGGGTTGTATATGGAGACACAGATGTACCATAATAATAAATTTACTTTCAACTTTGTCAAAGACTTGCATGACCGGACCAAAGATTGCAAATAGCATCCCCACTATTCACAGCCTTTCAACTTAAAAATTATTTATTTATTCCTACGGCTTTCAGTCTGTAAAGCATTTCACACCCTCAGGCATAACGTCTTTCCAAGTATATCACATCAGGTGGCTTGCATCTGCTAGCTCCAATCTGAGTTTTAACTGAATTGTCTAACAGGATTTCCCTTCCATTAATTGCTCAGCCCAGTCCTATTATTTTCTGCATGCAGTTACTACTTCTTTAATCAAGATACCAGCATTTTCTTGACTGATGCAAGACTAACTGGCTTGAAGTTCCCCATTTTTTCTTTCCAATGTGCCTTAAGCAGTTGGGTTAACACTGTTGGAACTATTCCAGAAGCTATCACAGTTCAGCCAATAACGATGAGTGCTTCCATTAACTCCACAGCCAATTTCTTCAAAACTTCAGAATGCAAATCTGAAGATTTAATCCGTTTCAAAAAAAAGATTCAAGTGTGAGATATAGAATTCAACAGCTGCTGGTAATCAGAAGTAAAAGGGAAAGTTGGCAGTGCCCAGTCATCATCTGAAAAATCAGAATATGCCAAACGTTTAAAAAGCAAAAAAAAGCCCCTGCAGATATTGAAGAATCTTGCAGCATTTTCAGCTTTTGTTTTAGATCTCCAGTTGGCTCTGTGGTCCTGGGCAAGTTCTCCACAGATACTGCCTGATAAGCTAGATGTGCTTTCATCTCCCATCTCTACATCAGATTTACAGCAGTTGCTATGTTCTGCATCTCTGTTCAAATACGGTTGTCTTTCTCTCTTCCCTTCACCTATACACTACCTAACTACAAATTAGCTGCAATAAACTCCTTCACCCATACTCAAGCAATGTAATCAATTCCCTTTGTTCTCTACCCTGCGCTCTTCTCTGAAACTCACCTTTTCCTCTAAATGTTCTCATTTCTGCACAGGATGTTCAACCTGAAACTTTCACTCTGGTTTTCTTGCTCCTTCACTGCTGCCTGACCTGATGAGTCTTTTCAGTACTTCCTTTTTTAATTTCAGACCAAGAGTAGCTGCAATTATTTCGTTGCTTCACTATTGTGCAGCCACATGCTCGAGGGAAGTTACAGCATTTCAGCCACTTGTATTTCACTGCTTCAGTACAGAACATGGGTACCGAGTAAAGCAGAGTTAAACAATATATCCTGTAAAGGAACTACGTCCTGCTATTAGAGGGAGAAATTCTTTCACTATGTCAACAATAAGCCAAATATGATCCTTTCAAAAGGGATGGATCAGGGAAAGCAGCCAACAAGTAATATATAGTTTAGTGGTTGCCAACCAGTCGATTGCGATCGACTGTTCGATCTTTGAGACTCTCTCAGTAGATCCCGAAAAAAGTGAAGAATACCGTTGAGAGATTGTTTCCGGGTTGCGGGGTTTTAGTTCCGTGCTTTCTGCCCAGTGTGCATGCGTGCAGCTCCCCCAGTGTACTTCAGTGGTCCCCAACCACTGGAATCGATATGATTTATCGATATGAAACGATATGAGTCGGCTGCACCTTTCCTCATTCCCTGTCACACCCACTGTTGAACTTGAATGCACGCCAGGTTATCAGTCGCCTAAAGGCAGTGACATCCTCGCGCCAGGGATCACTGGCTGTCCTCGGGTAACCGGTGGCCTCACGTGGCCGGCGGGAAGTGCCGTTGCTGCTGGCCTGGAGCGCAGACGACCTAATTCGGGCTCAGGGTTTCCTAAGTAGCAGAGCAGCTACCTCGCTGCGATCTACTGAAAGTCATCCCTCGAGACAAACTTTCGACAGCCGATAGATCCTACAAGGGGGAGCGATCGCGCTCTCTGGTCTGCGACCGCCGCGGCCAAGGCATGGGGACCTCTGGCCCTGACCTTGTCCTCTCACCCCACCCACGACCAGCCGCACCTGACCAAGGTGTCTTGTGGTGGGAGGCTGGAGTTCGGGCCGGGAGGCTGTCTAATGAGGCAATGAAGCCCTCAAAACTGCTTCGGTACCCCGAGTCCAAGCACCCTGCACTTAAAGACAAACCCGTTGAGTTTTTTGAGTGGAAAAAACATGAGCAAGCGGGACAGAAGCTAAATGCTGAGAGCCATGTAAACTAAATTGCAGAATTGACTGGACAATAGGAACCTGCTTCGAGTATCGCTGTATTCTGGTCGTGTTTAACAACCCCCCGCCCCCAATCAGCCAGTCCGCAAGAATATTGTCAATATTAAACCGATCCCCAGTACAAAACAGGGTGGTGACCCCTGGTGTACATACATTATTTCTATTTCCGGGTTGCGGGGTTTTACTTCCGGTCTTTTCTGCCTGGTGTGCAGGCATGTGACTAACCGATTTAGTAGGGTTGATCTTGCCTTTCACTAAGGCCAAGGTAGGGGATCTTGGGCTTAAAAAGGTTGGTGACCACTAATGTCGTTGATAGCTGTGGAAGGAAGATCAGTGCAGAAGGCAAAACTGGGTACGCTTCACAGGTTAAATTATACACTGATACGTTACTCAGCTCAATAACTCTCAATACATTTCCGATTATTAGATTACAAACCCTGATTGAGCCAGGTTAATAAAATAACAACAGTCTGTTTGAAAATGCAATGCTTAACCAGCTTCTGATTTCCAGCAGCTGTTGCATTCTCTATCTCACAGTTCAATCAAGTTTTTTTCCTGCTTTTTGAAGTCTGATTTCCTTCTTTCTGAAACAATCTGATTCAGCGATGAATTTGTAGGGTATAAAGGATGAGGAAAGGAAGTGAGTGGTACATGCCAAAGTTCATCAGTTACTGGCATCTGCATAGTGCATGATGCGTGGCAATATATACAGGAAATGCCAACAATTTCTGTAAATTACGTGTCTTTTCAAAATACATTATCATTTCTTATCCACAATCAAATTCTGACAGGTTTATTCATCTATCAGGGCATTTGGTGTATTAATCATTACTAACCTCTTTTCTCTTTATTCAGTGCAACTACTTTTGGTTGAGTAATTGGTATTTCAATCAAGGGTGGTCTTAATTCTGCCACCTTCATCTCTTCATCCGAAGTAGTATTTTCAGAATCCTGTCAAGTCATGAGAAGCAAATTAATAAAAATGCTGACTGAATGCCATACAATTCATAGCGTTATTTCTAAGGAACATACAAAAAAAAGTTGGTATTATAGCATCGAGTTTTAAAGGATTTTGGAACCTTGTCACAATTTTCTAATGGACAAAGTAAACTAGGATCAACTGAACCTCCATGCAATTAGTGCATTTTGATTTAATTTAATAATGCATTTTGATTTAATTATTTGACAAAGATTCTTCTAAATATCAAGGAATTTATTGAAGCCAAGTTATTCCTTACTATCCATTGTCAGTTTGCCTATTACTGAGTGAAAAAGTTTTCAAAGGTACAGATAGAATTAATGCTTTTCTGGTAGTTACCATCTCCACCACATTCTGCTCCTGAACTTGCATTAAAATTGGTACATTGCTTCTTGTTTATACAGTTCTGCAAGTATAATTTATGCTAAGTTTATGTAATTTGCATCATCATGTTTGCGATGTCGAATCACGAACAGGAGAAGAATCTGTAGATGCTGGAAGTCAAAGTAATACACACAAAATGCTGGAGGAACTCAGCAGGCTAGGCAGCATCTACAGAAAAACAAACCGTCAATGTTTCCAGTAGAGACCCTTCATCAGGACTGGGAAAAAAAGAGATGAGAAGTCAGGGTAAAAAGGTGGGGCGGGGGGGAGAGAGAAGAGAGAAAGAAGTACAAGGCAGTAGTTGTTAGGTGAAAAGGTAGTAATGTGTCTGATGCACCATCAATAACTTGGAGATGGGAGGCGAATGACAGGCTTTTATTAGCAACAAAAGTGACCACAACATCTCGGAGACTGAGGGAGGAGCAGTGCCTCCAATTGCCTTTATACAGGGGTCTGTGGGAGGAGCCACAGGAGCAGTCAACAGAGGGGCATGTCCAGACAGGTATACACATAGTTTACCACAGTGTCCTCCAGAAAGTATTGGATCTTCTGTTGCCAACCTATTTCAGTTCTACTTCACATTCCACCACGTCAGTCCATTGCCTCCTCTACTGCTGCAATGAGGCAACACTCAGGTTGGAAGAGCAACACCTTGTATTCCATCTGGGTAGCCTCCCAACTGACGGCATAAACATCAATTTCTTCAACTTCTGGTAACTGCCCTACTCCCCTTCTCCTTCACCATTCTCCCATTCCCTTCTCTCACCTTATCTCCTCACCTGCCCTTCACCTCCCTCTGATGCTCCTTTCCCTTCTCTTTCTTCAATGGCTTTCTGTCCTCTGTCAGATTCCCCCTTCTCCAGCCTTTTATCTCATTCACCAATCAACTTCCCAACACTTTACTTCACCTACCCCTCTCGTTTCACCCACCAACTACCACCTCGTAACTTCTTCCTCCCTTCCCCCACCTCCTTACTCTGACTTCTAATCTCTTTTTCCCAGTCCTGATGAAGGGCCTCAGCTCAAAACGACGACTGGTTACTCTTTTCCATTGATGCTGACTGGCCTGCTGATTTCCCCCAACATTTTGTGTGTGTTATATTTGCAACATACAGCTTTGCTGCTGCATAAAATTAATTTTCATGACTTTTATGCTCTGGGTAAATGTGCCATGACAATAAACTTGAATAATACTAACATATTGTAAATTTAAAATTTATAGAGGAGAACAACAGAATATGCCTTACTGGTCAAAAGGTCTGACAGTATCTGTGGGAAAACAGTTAACATTGTTAATCAATGATGGATACAGTCTGTCCAGAGTATTTATAGCAGCTTCTGTTTTAATTTTTCCAGTCTCTATGGGCATTTGATTTAAAACCTATATCAAGGTAATGAATTTATGGTTATATTGAAAGGAACGATTATTTTTGCTTAAAAGAGCACCAATAAATTCATACAGCCAAAGGGAAAGGGTAAAACTGAAATCATAGCTAAATAAAAACTATTCAGCTACTCGGCAAATGAAATAATGCAAAAGGTCAGCAATGAATTCATACCAACTGAGTTTCATATTTTTGACCGTAGCTTATTGACTTTAGAAACATAGAATATTAGCAGTAACCAATATACCTCAAGGATATCATTAGTGGGTTTATTTATAACCTCGGAATCATCCACAACTGCGTTGATCTGTACGTCTTTCACATTGCTGCTCAGTTCTTGCTCAGGTGTTTTGCTTATGCAGTTTTCCACCATATTCAGTTCCATGTTTTCTGATGATTTGTTGAATTCGACTGCATTGTCTTTTACCTAACAACAGAATCACTATATTTTACAATTTTGACTTGCCCATTCTGTCTCTTAAATTTAATGTTGTAGCGATGTGCTACACACAGTGCTGAAATAATGACACACAGTCAGTAAGTCATTTCTAGACAAATTTATTCAAACTTCACGGCGCTGGCATTTAATCCCTAGCGCCCGCCCTCTCCGGGCGGAAATGACGTCAGAGGTGCATTACCAATGTCTCCCCCCGCGCGCTGGCTATTTGTGAGCCGGTTCGCCTGCGCAGAAAGTGGGTCGCCACAATGTAAAGTAAGATTTCAGTAATCTGCATCCTCAAGACCTTTAGTGCCAAACTAGGTGATTACCGGACAACTGGAATACTACCCTAAGTATTTCACTTGTGTTTCTTTTCAAAAATGTCACTAATACAATAAATTTTTCAGTGAATCGAATGAATTTAAAGTGGAAGGGGAAATAAGAGCTCCACAAGTTTTAGCTTGTCAAAATAAGCTGAAACACTTATAGACCCAGTGCCTGACCACAAGTGCAGCCCACATTATGGATCATTGATATTCCCAAAATGTACCACCCAGCTCACCCACAAATCTAGTCCACATTTGGGACCCTGGTTCTGGCCACGTACCCAGACCCCTCTCTCAGTAATGCATAATCAACCTCGTATCAGGATCTCTGGACAGAAAACCAGCCAGATGACAAACTGCCTGGATGCAGAACCAATGGTTAGCAGTGTTTTACATCTTACAATGCAGAGCTGTAGTTTGACGAAACAGCCTCATACAATATCGTAAATATCAATATTTAAAGGAAAAGAGTATCAAATTAATATTTGCAGTTTGGTTTTAAAATAGTAGTGACACTGTACAAAGTCAGATATGACCTGTTTCTATTGAAGTGCAATGTCAATTCCCAAGTTAAACAGTAGCCAAAATGAATGCTGAAGAAAAAGCTTCCAGTTAATGAACAGCATCTATGTCAATTTCACTCAATTTCTTTTAATTTTAAAGAAGTTATTAAGTGCACATTGATCCAGGAAAAACACTGAATTTTCAAGAGTCCAGGCCGGGATAAGTTTCATTAGATGCACCCCCCACCCCCGGCTCAAAAGCTTCCAACTAATGCAGCATTTTAGAAAAATGGTTCTATATTGGTAAAAACTCAAGATAAATCTTTCCATTGGCAGGTAAAGTCACAGGATTAGATTTCGGCATTGCATAGTAGTGTAGAGCTAAGTGTAACAAACACTATTACAGCACCAGCAACATGGGTTCAATTCCTGTAAGGAGTTTGTACGTTCCTCCTGTGACCATGGGCTTCCTCCAGGTCTGCAGCTTTCTCCCACATGAGTAGGTTAATTGGTCACGTGGGTGTAATTGAGTGGTGCAGGCGCATTGGGCTGCAAAGGCTTGTTACTGTGCTGCATCTTAAAATTTAAAAAAGTAGAAATTTTAAATAGATACACACAATTGACAAACCAGAAACTCATCAAATCTTTTAGACTGACAGGGAAAAAGATAAGTTGCTTACATTTCTGTGCAGATTAGCACACCAGCTGATTAAATTTTGTTAGCTTGGCTTTTTGAATTTTCCTCTCTCAAGCAGAAAATACAAGATCATACCATACAAAAAAATTAGCATGCTATAGTCTCATATGCAAGGAAGCACAAATTTGTGTCTGCTTGGATCAAAATGCATTTGTACAGAATTTGTAATGCATTAGTGGATGAAAATAACCCATTAGCTGGTCATAGACTGAACTAGACAAACACAATATTGTAATTACTAGGACCGTGCCTTAGTATTTTCTCACCTCTGCAGAATTTTTTGTTGTGACTGATCGGTCATCGATAGGCTTCATTTCAGGAGCAGAGTCGTCTGAATTCCCATCATCCTTTAATCTATGTACCACACTCTGTGCAGTTTTAACCATGTTTTTGAGCTCATCAGGATATGGTGTTGGATACCTTTTCAAGTTACCTTCCTATTTGAACAGATTCCACAGGCATTGTATTATCCCTAAAGAGCACTGGAAAAACTGAACACGCGCACTGTTCCAATACATTTCAATTAAAGTAAAAACATGGTTGCTTATTTAGATACCATTTATATTCTACATAGAAAGATAATAATCTGATTTGAATTTAAATTTTAAATCATACTATAAAAAGTTGCTACTTGTAGTATTAGCAAAATATGAATGCAAGTCATCATATCCCAACATATGGAACTCACAGAATAATTAATCCTCAATACCAATTAAAAATGATGCTCAAAAATAATTATGACTGTTATGCCATAAAAGAATTCAAATTGAAAGATGCAATCAAGTACAAGCTTTTATAAAAAAAAGGCCTATTTGTTGCATATTCAATTAAATCATTCTTTCCAAGGATTAGCTTGTAAATTAAGACTTTTTCATTCAATCTTTGTGCAATATAGTTATTCAGGTGTATTAACATTTATTATTAAGCAAACTGAAATCACAGTAAGAGTTCTATCTTATGACCACATTCTATCATAATGTATTTTCCATTTAAATTACACCAATGGCAAGCAGCCTTTTAATATACTTGGTAAAAATACAGTATTAATATGCTAGATTTTGCAAAAAACACACACATTCACAATTCAACTTTTAAATGGAAACCAAACGTTTGATTTCCTCCCCATAACTCAACTAACTTGTCCTGGAGTTACTCATTGACTGATAATTAATTGGAAATGAGTGTTAACACATGTCATTCACATGATAACTACTACCAGCTAAGCCATCCTCACTAACAGCAAGCAGGACAAGCCAGCCCCTTGAAATACTTTAACATAATGTGTCAGTGACATACTTGGGTAGCTGTGGTGGTGATTTGCTATAATACAAACCCCAAAAGCAGCAGGGGAAAAAACAAGTATGTTTTCATATAGCATAGGTCAACCAAGGAGAATTTCCTATTGTTTCATCAACTATTTGACACCCCCCATTAAACTCAAAGGATGTGGCAGAACAGAACCTATTTTACCATTTTAACCCTTTGTCCCCCGTGCTTCAATGGCATTGTGATTACATATTCATGTCTTGATTTAGCTGTAAAGCTTTCCAATTCTGAAACAAGGGTTGGCCAATATAGCCAATAAACACCAAGTGAACGGGGTCTTGCAAATAGGGGGGAATTAGATTGACGGCTCCTGTATCTTACCCGTGGCGGTGCTTCTCTTTCGTCCTTATCCTCATCACACTCAAAAGCCACCTGAGCCCGCTGCTTCCTCTGTTCCTCCCACAGTGAAGGATTGAAACTTTCGTTATCCGAGATGAACAACGCTAATACAGCAACAGAAAACAGATTTCTATTTTTTTAAAAATCTCTTATTACAAACGAATTTAGCACTGAGCTTAAATCAAAGGGTTTAACTAAAATAGAAAAGCGCCATAAACGTTTATTAAACAGAATTTAAAATCGCATTGTGTTGCATTTGACAAATTGAATCTACAAATGGAATTCTACATCAAACCCAAGAAAGCACCTGTCTAAAAGAACAGTTTAAGTACTTTGAAACCAGAATTAATTGGCTGCCACTCAAATCCTGCTGTAGCAGCTATTGTGACAATGCCATGTCTTGTTTATAAATGCAGAAGTGAATTTGCTTTTTCCTGAGGTATGTACTACAGATAAATATTTGTTGAATCCTGATACTCAGGAGTCAGAAAAAGGCAGTGTGCTACATGCAACTCCAAATATTATTTTAACATCAGCATAGATGTCTTGGATTTTGCACTGACTGGTAGACAAAGATTAAAGACAGTCCATAGTGTTCCCTTATCATGGTGGCGCTTCAGTGCTTGTCTTGTCAATTCTGACACTGCCATTTCTTGGAGAAGTAATGGAATTTACTATCGGATGTCATGGAGTCTGAGCAAGATAGCACACAGAAACTGATTCTACAAATGCTGGAAATCCAGAGCAGCACACACAAAGTGCTGAAGGAACTCAGCCCGTCAGAGGAGAATAAACTCTTCTCTATCAGTTTCCTCCTTCTTCAGCCCTTTACCTTTCCCACCCATCCTACCTATCCTACCCAGCTATATTTCCTCTCACCTGGTTTCACCCATCACCTACCAAGATTGTCCTCCTTCCCCTTCCCCACCTTCTTATTTTGGCTTTCTCCCTTTCTTTCTAGTCCTGATGAAAGGTCTCAGCCCAAAATATCAACTTTTTATGCCCCTGCATAGATGCTCCCTGACCTGCTGAGTTTTGGGGTGTGATTTTCTAACCCGTATTTACACTATGGAGGTTCAGCTCAGCACTGGCAAAACAAAACTGCTCTGGAAACACCAATGAAGAATCCTTTTACATCTGAGTACAACAGTATTCCTGAGCTTCCAACTGGAACTTGCATGGACACTAGTGAAAACAGAGAGGAAGCTATTGACACGATGAAGGAACCCATCTACACCGCCAGAGATGGAGGACTTTCATTTCTGCCCTAAATGCTAGCGGTGTAATAGGCAGTAACTCACAGGCAGAGACAGACTTCAACTAAACTCTCACAGATCCAGTTAGTTCAGCCAAGCAAGATTCCCATCTAAACTTGTTCCATTTGTTAGTATTTGGCCCATATCCCTCTAATTTGCCAACCTTTTTTTACTCCACGGACCCTTATGATTAACCAAAGGGTTCGTGGATCGCACGTTGGGAATTTCTGCTCTAGGCCTTTCTTGTTCATGTGCTTGTCCAAGTAGTCTTTTTTAAAAAAATGTTGTTAACGTATTGACTAAATGCAATTCTGCTCTCCAAAAGGGACAGATAAAAAGATGGGTTAGAGCCAAACACCCCAGAAACCCGAGTGTCACTTAGAAAGGTGGAGTGGCTGGATCAATTGGGACAAGATATCACAAGGTGGAATCGTATCTCGGCAACGCGGGAGAAATAGTGAAAAGCTGGTTCAAAATTTAGCTGAATTATCATGAGCTAAAATGGTCTCAGATAGTAAAATAACAGCCTAAAATTCAACTGAAACTCACCATCTTCTGTTCTGGGCTGCTGAGGGAACATGTAGTTTGTGAGTACTTGCTTCTGAGTATCTGCATCCACCTCTTTCTGAAGGGGAATAAGTGGTTTGGACTGCAAACACAAAGTTATATGTTACTGTTCCACTGCACATTCTGACACGCATGTATATGCTTGAAAGCACGAAAATAATTAGGAAACATTTCAGTGGTAGCAGCTCCCAGGTATATTACAACTGACCTCCCTAAGTTAAAGGAATTGACCAATGTATTTTTGCTCATAAGCATATCAAAAGTTCAAAGTACACTTTTAAAGTCAAAGTTTGTGTACATATATATCAAATACAATATTCAAATTCATCTTTTTGCAGGCAGCCCCCCAAAAAAGTACAATAAAATCCATTTAAAAAAATCGGCAAAGATTGTCAAACACCCAATGAGCAAAACGAACAAATCGTGCAAGCAATACCAAAAGTCAACAAATAACACACAGAACGTGAACTGCAGAGCCCCCATACTTGAATCTGCAGCCACGGAGCCAGACAAACGCTGCAGTCAGTCCAGGAGCCTGATGGCCATGGAGCCAGTTCAGAGCCGAGGTGAGCAAAACACCGGTTCGCTCTTCGCCCTCTGCCGCGACACCTCGATCTTTCAATCTGGCTCAGCACTTAAAGCGGCTAAAATATTGGTTCATTTATCAGTCTTGTGCCTGGACCCCTGCTACTTCAATCCCGCCCGAAGTCCACACGAGTAATAGCTGCCCTGCAGCCGTACCCACATTCCCGAGTCCAGGTCACTGAATTCTTCAGAGTACCTCAAGAACAGCAGGTCATGCAGACTGTTCTAAAGCACAACTTCCGAAGGGAAACGACAGGCTGCAGATTCTAATGATATTCACCTGATAGCCAAACGTTCAACAGAATGAGGCACTTTAGCCATTTTGTCCTCTTCTAGCATATCTACTGCAAATATTATATATATTACAATAATTTTTCAGGATTCAATAACATGGGAAGGGAAAACAGGAGGAAATGATTGTGGGCATTAGCCTTTTGAATCTAGCTTGACATTCAATAAGATGAGCAGCCAATTTTCCCAAGACCTGGTTTCCCAACAATTGATCAAATCTCTTCAAGTAGGGAGTGATAAAAAGCTATATTATTTTGTTCAAGAATATAACTGTATATCTTAGAATGGAAAACAAAAAACAAGGAGCTGCTGGAAGCCTGAAATACAAACAAAACACTGGAAATACTCAGATCAGGCAGCACCTGCAGAGAGATGAAGAGTTTATATTTCAGGCTGATGACGTTTCAACTGTCCTGAACACAAAACGCGAGCTCACAGATCTAATTGGCCTCATAAGGAGTAATTAATGAAAGGCTAGAGAGATTGGGGAGCAGAAAAATGCTCCCAAATTCAAAGGATGTGACTTATTGTCATCCCTCACAAGGACCCATGCTGGAGCCTCAACTCTTCTCAATATTAATGACCAAGAGGACACAAGGGGGAGCTAGATGTCCAAGTTTGTTGCTGACGCACATATTAAACTGTGTGGATTGTTGATGAAATTACAAATTACAATAGATGTGGATATATTTCCTCCATTCATTGTGACTGGGAGGGTCAGAATTTATAGCCAAAGCCGCTCAGGTAAAAGGAACGGAAATAGTATGCCAAACTGGTTTCATACAGGCAGTGTGCAGCCATCCATCCTGAAGCAAAACAAACCACTGGTTCCAACACAATATTAATGCTGAAAATCTATGAAGAACCACGAACTTCAGAGACACAAGGCCTCATGCAGAGGGCACTGATATTAATTGATCTGATACAAAACAATGTGCTGAAAAGCTAATGCGATACATCTTTTTAAAAAACCAGAGAATATAAATGGGACCACGTTCAGCTTCAATTTTATGAAACAGAGCCGAAGGATCAGAAGAAATGCGTGTATCATTAGGCCAGCAATTTAGAAATACTGTATTGTTCTTAGAAGGATTATATCACAAGTTCACCAAATTACCATCAGACCAAGAATGAAATACTGAGAAAATTACATGAATATGGGGTGTAAGCTTTGGAAGACAGATACACTACGACTTAATTTATATTTTAAAAATTTAGTAAAGAATTATTGAAATAGCCTTCCTGTCCTTGGAAAAAACTGGAACAAGGCTAATCTAAGTTTTCTAAATCAATGTGTAGAGTGCCCTACTTGAGGAGGGTCAACAACCTATTGGGCAATGATGCAGGGAACTGTCTCGAAGGATCAGTGACACAGCACTGACAATTCTATTAGTTCTAAATAATTATGGAAAAAGAAAGCACTGTCTGCCAGTTCTAAATTGGGGCAAGGTTAATTTTAATAGCATTGGACAGGAATTTGCTAATGGCTGGGAGAGGCTATTAGTAGATAAACGGATGTTTAGCAAGTGGGAGGCTTTAAAAATTGAGATGGTGAGGGTTCAGGGGCAGAACGTTTGTTCGAGTGAAGGGTGTGGCCAGCAGAATGAAGGGAACAGGACCGATGAGGGAGATTAAAGCTCTGGTCAGGGAGAAAAGGCATACGAGGAAACTGGGATCAAGTCGATCCCTTCAGAACAGAAATACTCTTGAAGGGAATCAGAAGGGTGAAGGGAGGACAAAATAGCTCTTGCATGTAAAAGAATCCTATGTCTACATATAGCTTTAATGTTACAGCTATACAAGACCTTAGTCAGACCCCACTTGGGAGTACTGTGTTCAGTTCTGGTCACTTCACTACTACAGAAAGACTGCACGGGAGACTTACAAGGATGTTGTCTGGAATGGAGAGCATGTGTTATAAGGACAGGTTCAGTGAACTTGGCCTTTTCTCCTTGGAGCAATGGAAAATGAGAGGCGACCTGATAGAGGTGTTGAGCATGCAGCTAGCCCGAGGCTTTTTCCCCAGGGCTGAAATGGCTAACACGAGCAGGCATCGTTTTCAGGTGCTTGGAAGTAGGTACACGGGGGATATCAGCTGTAATTTTTTCCACACAGAGAGTGGTGGGTGCGTGGAATGCACTGCCAGCAACGGTGGTGGAAGCAGATACAATAGGGTCTTTTAAGAGCCTCTTAGATGGGTACATGGAGCCTGGAAAAACAGAGGGCTATGCGCTAGGGAAATGCCAGGCAGTTTCCAGAGTAGGTTACATGGTTGGCACAACATTGTGGGCCGAAGACCTGTAACATGCTGTAAATTGCTACAAGTATATTGAGACCGAAAGGGTAACTAGGGACAGAACTAGTTCTCTTAAGGATTAAGGTGGCCACCTGTGTGTGGAGTCACAGGACATGGGAGAGATCTTAAATATTTCTTATTTTTATTTACCATGGAGCATGTGCCATGGGTTCAAGTGTAACCCATCCCTTTTGTACAGGTCACAAATGCACCAGAAGAGGTCCCAATTATCCAGAAATCTGAATCCCTGCTCCCAACAACAATCGTTCAGCCACACATTTATCCTCCACCTCACTCTATCCCTATCCTTACTGTCGCGTGCACAGACAGCATTCCCAAGATCACGACCTGCTTCTCAACTTCCTTCCCAACCCCGTGTTGTTTTTTTGCAGGGCCTCCTTCCCTTTTCTACCCACGTCATATCCTCGAAAATGACAACACCTTTGGTAAAGACTGACTCATGGACCTCTGTTTTCCTCCTCCTGAAGTCAATAAATCAGCTCCTTGCTCTTACCGACGTTGACGAAGAGGTTGTTGTTATGGCACCACTGATCCAGATTGTTAGTTTCCGTCCTATCTGCTGATTCATCACCACCTTTGATTTGGCCTAAAGGCTGATTTATACTTGTGCGTTTGGGCTACGCGCAGCCTACGCTGTAACCCTGATTTTCACTTCTGCATCACTCTACGCCGTATCGAGCATGCATTGGTGTGCGCCAAAACGCTAGTTGGCGGTGGAGTTTCTATGCCACTGTGTTGAGTTTCTTCGTGAGAGACATGGATGAGGAAATGCATTTCAAACATGTCGGCAGGTAGGTTTGGCAATTTGGTTCATGTATTTCATATCGGAGTACGCACAGCCTGCAAACATGGCGGAGAAGCAGCAACCGGAAATGCGTAGGAGGAAATGCGACGCTACCAAGCCAACCAATCACAGTTGTTGTGGTCTGCGTCGCCACGATGTGTGAGTAACTTTTCTGGAGAGGTGCACGTTACCCTACTGCGTAGGGTACAGCGTAGGTACAGTGTAGGGTACGCGACACCTACAGCGTGGATGCGACACACAAGTGAAATCAGCCTTAACAGGGGTGTCGTCAGCAAACGTGAATATGGCATTGGAGCTGTGCTTAACCACATTGTCATAAGTGTAAAGTGAGTAGAACAGGGGACTACACACAGAGCCTTATGATGCGCTCTGTGCTAATGGAGATTGTGGAAGAGATATTGCTAATTTGAACTGACTGAGGCCTGCAAGTGAGGAAATAGAGGATCCAATTGCACAAGGTATTGAGGCCAAGGTCTTGAAACTTATCGATTAGCTTAGAGGGGAAGATAGCATTGAAAGCTGAGCTGCAGTCGATGAAGAGCACACTGATTTATGCATCTTTGCTGTCCAGATGTTCCAGGGTTGAGAGAAGAGCCAGTGAAATGGCATCTGTTAGGGACCCGTTGTGCCAGTAGACAAATTGGAGCTGATCCACGTTGCTCCTGAGGCAGGAGTTGATGAGTTTCATCACCAGCCTCTCAAAACATTTCATCACTGTGGATCTAAGTGCTGCTGGACGATGGTCATTAAGACAGGTTACAACATTCTTCTTTGGCACCGGTATAACTGAAGCCTGCTTGAAGCAGGTGGGTACCTCAGACTGTTGAGGCAAGAGGTTCAAGATCTCAGTCAATGTTAGATAGAGCTCTTATAAATAGCGGGGTCAAGGGATATGGGGAAAGGGCAGGAACGGGGTACTGATTGTGTATGATCAGCCATGATCACAGTGAATGGCGGTGCTGGCTAGAAGGGCCGAATGGCCCACTCCTGCACCTACTGTCTATTGTCTATTGAACACTCCACCCTGTTGTTCAGCACAAATCTTTAGTACTTGGCCAGCTACACTGGAGCTAGGAATGGGGGACACCACAAACAAATAACATTGGCACACGCAAAGTGTAAAAAAGAAAAATGAGAAATGTAGGGCTATATGAGAAGGAAGGGTCAGATTGATCTTAAGAGTAGGTTAAAAGGCTGGCACAGCATCATGGGCTGAAGAGTGTGTACTATAAACAAGGGTTGGAAGGGTTAAGACCAGGGAACGAAGTTTGTATCTGCAGGGGGATAGTGGAGGTGTGGGTTTAAACAACGAGAGGCCGTACATCACATAAAAATCATTCACTCTTTTCAAAAGGTATCAGACCTGAATAATCAGACCGTCAAAAATTACTTCCAACTCAAAAGTAAATTGAAAAGATCAACCATCACAGGAAAAAGTGCAGTTTTCAGGTGAACAAAACAATAATTTCCTCGCTGCAAAAGACAGGCCTTTAATCTAAATATGCACTGGGAAACACAACCCAGCAAGTTGGAAAAGTAAAGAGATTAATCAAATCGTGCCTCAGGGAAATTTAGGACAAAGTGTCATTACCAAAGCCACCTTTCACCATGTTCTGTTGTTCCAGTGGCTGAGGGAAAAATAACATCTGCAGACTCCCAAGCAACAAGAACAGCAGCTCAGGTGTACCAAAATCAACTGGCACCATCTTGTGAAGCAGTCAGACACAGACACAGCATTTTAGTGAAACACGCCAAGGGATCATGAATAAAGATTTTTTGTTGTTTTTTTTAAATATTTAAACTCAGAGTGATATGTGGAATTCACAGCCTAAAGGGTTGGCTTTAAAGGGGAATTAAATTAGCATTTGAAAGGAAATCATTTGCAGGGCTTTCATGTAAAAGTGGGGGGCAGGGGGAGTGACTAAAGGGATGACTGTACTCAGAGCCTACATAAGCTCAGTAGGCCAAAGTCTGTTGCCGTAGCCATTCTAAAATTGAAGTGCTGAATTGTGGGAAAACTGCATCCCTGTCCAGTTTTGTCTGCAGAAAATTACATGACTTCACTGGAGGGCACGATATCATTCCAGATATTCTCTCATCATTGGCAGAAGATACAAAAGCTGACAATACAACATCACAAAGCTCAAGGATAGCTTCTATCCTGCTGTTTTGAGACTACTGAATAGTCTCTTGTATGATAAAATGGAATCCTAACCTTACAATTCACCTTGTTCATCATAGAGCATTGCAGCACAGAAATTGTCTCATTGCAAGACTGCAGAGCACTTCCTCTAACAGCAACACTTTATTCTGCATTGTTATCGTTCTCCCTTGTACGTCCTCAATGAACTGATGTGATGAAATGATTTATCTATTTGGTAGGCAGAGTTTTTCACTGTACCTCACTACACGTGGCAGTAATAAATCGATACCCATATCACATTCATAGCTTTACCATTTGGCTCACTCAATCACTTACCTGATTTTCAGACAGCCACATCGCTGTTAGCTCATTCAATTTTGTGAAAGTAAATGGCAGATTCTTTAATCTAAGGAAACATAATCAAAATACAAAGAGTAAACAAAAAAATCTTAATTCACAAAATAAATTTTACACAATCACGTTTAGAGAAAATGCTATGCTGGATGTTAAAGGCACTAATGCTCAAGTTGATAAAATCAAGCAGGCTATTAATATTTCAAATGCAGCTCTGACAAGACTGTCAGGAATAAATCAGCCTGACAATTTTTTTTAAGAACAGTGACTGAATATACAAAAGTTATGAACTATTACAGGCAACAAGCTTCCATTCATACAAAAAAAAGTACCACAATTTTCCATAAGGTGTAGCTGCATAATTTGGGCCTACATCACAAAATAAGAGTTGCAGATAAATTGTGTTAATTCACTTTCTTTTCACAAACTCCATAACAGCAAATTTTCTTCTGCATCTTAAATAAGTCAGTAGAAAAAAAGTACTCAGCAGGTCAGGCAATCTGTGGCAAGAAAGAAGAGTAAAGTTTGAAGATAATGATCTTTCAGCAGAACTTGGATTAGAGTACGGGCCAAAAGAAATGTTAACTCCATTTCTATTTCCAGCATCTGCAGTTTTTTTTTTGATTTTCTTTCTCTAAAGATGACCGCTGACCTGCTATTTCCAGTCTTCTCAAACTTGAGAACACAAGTAACATTTTAAGGCTTTCCAAGGTTTAGAAACCACATCAATGGAAATAATATGATGGCAATGTTTTAACTTAAATTTTCAAGCATAGCAGAGGTCACATAAAAGTATGCTTCTCCTTTCACTTGTGCCGATATTCAATGCAAACTGTAATGCCTAGTAGTCAAGCACATTCCAATAGCTGCTAAGCAAATTAGGCATTCCAAGCAGTGACTGGTAGTTTAATTGGCAATTTCACTGAGTGATTTAGTGGTTCAGCCTCACCCAACCCATTAATGGCCAACTCCAGTACAATAGTCAGACTAAGCATCAGAGCGGGAACTGCTTTGACATCATTTATCTTGATTTGCAAGATGTCTTTGACAAATAATAAATATATCAATGAATGATAATTCACATTGATGATATAAAGTTTAAATCCAAATGTACAATTCGCAAATAGCACTAAATTGGGGAAAGGTAATTGATGATCAGTACTGAGCAAAGTCCTAGTAACAATAAGGACACAATCATGAAAATGTAAAATGGACAAATAGTTGTTTAAAGAGCATCAATACTAGAATACATGAAATAAAAGTTAATATATGATTCTTGGAAACTGAGCAACTGAACAAGAGTTGAGGGCAAAAGTATAAATACACAAATCACTGTTGACAAGTTGATAAGGTCATACAGAAACACTCAAGGGGAGAATAAAACATGGAGAATTCAAGTGTAATTATTCAAACAAGGAGACATCTGTGACATAATTATTCAGAGAAGATAAAAGGAACAGAAAAATTAAGGATGGCATCAAAATGTAAAATTATACCTATCAGAAAAGGGGTTCAGTATCGGCTTGGGTCACTTCCTTCTGGCAGCTATTAAGGAATGCCCTAAGAGAAGGTCTTTCTAAACTATGCCAGGCTTTGATAGAGCTGACACAGATTATCTATGGAAACAGTATCTCACCATACTGTAAAGCACTGGCCTTTCAAATAAATTCAGGAAGATAATGGCATATTTAAGAAACAAGCATGCAATTAACTTTCATGAGAATTTGAAGAGGTCAAAATTGTTAGAAAATGCCAAGTGTCTTTTCCTTTACATGCTCCAGAAAAATTTCCGAAAAAAACACTGTTGTAAAACCTCATTAAGAATAAAATTTAACACATTAAGTACTATTCCCTGTAAGTCCATTAAGATCAACAGGCTCAATTGGAAAGTATATTGCACTTAAGCTTTAAAATTGCAATAATAAACAGGTTAAAATCTTCTGCAAACTGAAAGAAAAACAAAGTGGGAGTGTACCATTCAGTCTTTCAAGCCTGTTCAACCTTTTGCTTGATCAACTCTCACTACCAGCTTCTGCTTTCTCTCCAGAAGATTCCCTGCTTTGCGTTTCTGGAGAGCCAACTCCACTCAAACATAATCAATCACCTGGCCTCCACAGCATTCCATGACAGCAGATTCCTTAAATCAGTAATATTCCAAGTGAAGAAATTTCTCCTTTGCCCCATACCTTTTGCCTCGTTCACAGAGATTGTGACACCTCACTTTAGACCTCATCTGAGACAACACCTTCATACCCCACCTGTATGACCCTCAGAATTCATTTAAATTCAATAAGATCCTCTCCTCCATTTAAACTCTACCAAACGCAAAACCTTGTTGACCTAATCTCTCCCTTTACAGCATTCCTGCCATCTCAGGAATGAGTTTTCTGAACCATTGCTTCATTTTCCCTCTTGGCAAGTAAATCCTTTATCAGTAGGGAGATCAGCACAATGCTCCATGTGTGGTCTCAATGTGGCCTTGTTTAATTGTGTCAAGACATTCTCCCTCCTGTACTCATATCCTCTTACAAGCTACTTACTTTTTTAACTGCTCAAGTATGAGGACACCCACGAGTTTTTACCGTCAATGTTTCTCACAGTGTTTAATTATAATTCTGTCTTTTCACTGACTAAGTAATGACCTCAGCATCTCCCTGCTTGTCCCAGTTACCTGCATTTGGCCCAGGCCCCTCCAAGATCCTTCCCTCAATATACAAAGACAAACACTTAAGTGTTGCAATTGTACCCATCTTGACCACTTCTTCTGGCATCTCATTCCGGGTATTCACTACCCTCTGTGTAAAGAAGCTATTCTCAGGCTCCTTCGAACCTCTCCCCTCTCATCTCATATCTGTGTACTCTATTGTTGGACTCCTTAACCCTGGGGCAAAGACCATGACTTTCTTACTTTTTCTATACACTTCATGGTTCGATAAACTTCTGTGAAGTTACACTTCCTACTCCTACATTCCTGGAAGTAAAGATCCAACAGTGACAACATAGAAACATAGAAAATAGGTGCAGGAGTAGGCCATTTGGCCCTTCGAGCCTGCACCACCATTCAGTATGATCATGGCTGATCATCCAACTCAGAACCCTGTACCTGCTTTCTCTCCATACCCCCGATCCCTTTAGCCACAAGGGCCATATCTAACTTCCTCTTAAATATAGCCAATGAACCGGCCTCAACTGTTTTCTGTGGCAGAGAATTCCACAGATTCACCACTCTCTGTGTGAAGAAGTTTTTCCTCATCTCGATCCTAAAAGGCTTCCCCTTTATCCTTAAACTGTGACCCCTTGTTCTGGACTCCCCAACATTGGAAACAATCTTCCTGCATCTAGCCTGTCCAATCCCTTTAGAATTTTATACGTTTCAATAAAATCCCCCCACAATCTTCTAAATTCCAGTGAGTATAAGCCTAGTCGATCCAGTCTTTCTTCATAAGAAAGTCCTGCCATCCCAGGAATCAATCTGGTGAACCTTCTTTGTACTCCCTCTATGGCAAGAATGTCTTTCCTCAGATTAGGGGACCAGAACTGCACACAATACTCTAGGTGTGGTCTCACCAAGGCCTTGTACAACTGCAGTAGATCCTCCCTGCTCCTGTACTCAAATCCTTTTGCTATGAATGCCAACATACCATTTGCCTTTTTCACCGCCTGCCGTACCTGCATGCCCACCTTCAACTGTGTTATATATCATGGTGTCTAGTCTAGGCAGCATGCTTATAAATCTCTTCTGCACCCTCTTCAGCTTGACAATGTCTTTGCTAAATCAGGGAAGCTAGAAATGTACACGATATACCGAGCAAGATTTTACTCGAGCATCGGAGTAATGGATCGTGGAAACAGGACCTTCAGCCCAAGTGATCCATCCTGACCACGTTATCCTCTCTGCTCGCCCCAGTTACCGCATTCAGCACGTAAAACTCCAAGCTTTAATCCAGCCTTTCAATTTGTTTAAGCTGCACTGAAGTCTCTTTATTCAAGATCTTAATACCACACAGAACTGTGTGATCAGTGAACTTTGAAAATTTACTGTTGGTTCTGTTGTGCAAATCATGTTTCTGCTTTATGAATAACTGAAGCCCAAACACAGATAAATGCCACTGTGTAAAATGCCCAATTATTCCCATTTTGTTTCCTGTCAGTCAGTCTATTATTATTCCATGCCGAAATATTACGGCAACATCATGCATTTTAATTTAGCACACCCTTTTACATAGGACTTTCTTGAGAACTTCCTGAAACATTTACCAGTTATTCTACCAGTTTCATTTTCATAATCCTCAAAGACCAACTCCCTTCCCTAAATTTACGATATTTTGCCTTATTTTTCGAGCGCTCTTCTATCTTAACCCTTAAATTCTCCCTGCTTCATTCAGGCTCCCACCTGCTTTAACACTACTAACACCCTGGTTCCCAAGAAAAACAAGATAATGTGCCTTAGTGACTAATGCTCGGTGGCTCTGACATCCACTATCAGGAAGTACTGGTTAGAGCAGAGGTCACCCCCCCCCCCCCCCTTCTCCCAGACAACCAGAACCCACTGCAACTCGTCTACCTCAAAACAGATCCATGCCATCGTGGGGGAGCCACAGTGACCGGGTCTCTGGAGCACAGTCTGGTGCTGCAGCTCAGAGGAGCAGAGAGGTGAAGAAGGGTAGTGTTGATCGGAGACTCTCCTTAACCACAGCAACAGAAACGAGATTCTGTGGGTGTAATAGGGCCATCTGGATGGTATGTTGCCTCCCTTGTGCCCGGATCTGAGATACCTTGGATCTGGTTCATGGCATTCTCAGGGGCGAGGGTGAGCAGCCAACAGTCTTGGTACAGATCGGCACCAATGACACAAGTAGACCAGGTGAGGAGGTCCTGAAGAGATTTTAGGGAGTTAGGTAGAAAGCTGAGAACCAGGATGCCATCATAGTCATTTCCAGATTGCTGCCTGTGCCACGTGCCAGTGAGAGTAGGATTAGGATGATTTGCCAGGTGAATGCGTGGCTGAGGAAGTGATGCAAGAGACAGGTGTTTCAATTTATGGATCTTAGGGATCTCTTCCGGGGAAGGTACTGTATGACATATTCAAAAGGGACAGGTTATTCCTGAACCCAAGGGGATCCAGTATCCTTGCAGACAGGTTGGCTGGAGTTTTCTGGGTAGGTTTAAACTGATTTGGCAGGGTATGGGAACTGGAGTGATAATGCTGAAGATTGGCTTACAAACAGAAGCAATGTGCAATAAGACGCCTGGCAAGGAGAGACTAATGACAGGGCAGAATTGCAGTCAGCAGGACGAGTTGCAACATAAAAGGCAGACAGAAATCAAAAGGTGTGAATACAGGACTAAGGGTGTTATATTCGAATGTGCGTAGTATGTGGAATAAGGTCGATAAACTTGTAGCACAGTTACAGACTGGCAAGCATGATGTTGTAGGCATCACTGAATCATAGGTGAAAGAAGATTATAACCGTGAGCTTAATGTCCGAAGATACACATTTAATCAAAACGCCAGGCAGGAAGGCAGAGGGGGTAGTGTGACTCTGTTGGCAAAAAATGAAATTAGATCATTAGAAAGAGGGGACATAGGGTCAGAAGGTGTTCAATCATTTTGGACAGAGCTGAGGAAATGCAAAGGATACCAACGGTTTCTTCAGAAACACAGTGTAAAAGGGAGGTAAGAGTGGATGTCGGACTTTTAGAAAAGAATGCTGGAAAGGTAGTAATGGGTGACGAGGAAATGGCGGATGAACTGAATAAGTATTTTGCATCAGTCTTCACTTTTGAAGACACTAGCAGTATGGTGGAAGTTCCAGGTGTCAGAGGTCATGAATTTACCATAACTACAGAGAATGTTCTTGGGAAACAAAGGTCTGAAGGTAGATGGTGTACACCCCTGAGTTCTGAAAGACATGGCTGAAGAGACTGTGGAGGCTTCAGTAATGATCCTTCAAGAATCACTAAACTCTGAAATGGTTTCAGAACAGTGAAGAATTGCAAGTGTCATGGGA
The DNA here is from genome assembly GCF_030144855.1 of Hypanus sabinus. Classification (NCBI taxonomy): domain Eukaryota; kingdom Metazoa; phylum Chordata; class Chondrichthyes; order Myliobatiformes; family Dasyatidae; genus Hypanus; species Hypanus sabinus. The sequence goes on along the minus strand of NC_082712.1, from coordinate 32,812,461 downwards.
GAGAGGCAGGAAGGAAATTATGGACCAATTAGTCTGACCTCAGTGGTTGGGAAGATGTTGGAGTCAATTATTATGGACAAGGTCTCCAGGAACTTGGAGCAATATAAATAAAATAGGCCATAATCAGCATGGTTTCCTTCAGGAAAATTCTTGCCCGATTAATCTGACAGAATTTTTGAAGTACTAACAGGCAGGATACACAAAGAAAATTGATTCCCTAAAGGTTAATTTGCAGGTTGAGCCTATGGTAAGGAAGGCAAATGTGATGTTAAAATTCACTTCAAGAAGATGAGAATATAAAAGCAAGGATGTAATGTAATGTTGAGACTTTATAAAGCACCAGTGAGGCCTCTCTTGGAGTATTGTGAACAGTTTTGGTCCCCATATCTTAAGTAGATATTGGATTTTCAGAAGGCCTTTGATAACATACGAGGCTGCTTAACAAGCTATGAGCCCAGGGGATTACAGGAAACATTCTAGAAAGGATAAACAGTGGCTGATTGGCGGGAGGCAAAGAGCGGGAATGAAGGGAGTCTTTTCTTGTTGGCTCTCTGAGACGAGTGATGTTCCGTGGGGGTCTGCGTTGGGACCAATTCTTTTTACCTCACACATCAATGATTTGGATGATGGAATTGATAGCTTTGCTGCAAAGTCTGCAGATGACATGAAGATAAATGGAGGGGCGGGTAGTTGTGAGGAAAGAGAGGTTACAGAAGGATTTAGACAGATCAGGAAAATCAGCAAAGAAATGGCAAATAGAATACAACGTTGGGAAGTGCATGGTCATGCACTTTGGTGGAAGAAATGAAAGGGTAGACTATTTTCTAAATGGAGAGAAAATACAAAAATCTGAGGCAAAGGGATTTGGGAGTCCTTGTGCAGGGCTCCCTAAAGGTTAATTTGCAGGTTGAGTCTGTGGTGAAGGCAGCATATGTAGTGTTAGCATTCATTTCAAGAAGACTAGAACATAAAAGCAAGGATGTCATGTAGAGACTTTTATAGAGCACTGTTGGCAGTTTTGCTTCCCTCATCTCAGAAAGGATGTGCTGAAACTCAAAGAGGTTCAAAGGAGGTTCATGAAAATGATTCCAGGATTGAACGGCTTGTTATATAGAGTGTTTGATGGCTCTGGGCCTGTATTGACTGGAATTCAGAAGAATGCAGTTGACCTAATTGGAACCTATCGAAAGGTGTAAGCCCTTGAAAGGATGTGGAGGGGATGTTTCCTAGAGTGGGAGTGTCTAAGACCAGAATACACAGCCTCAGAATACAGGGGTGTCCTTTTAAAATGGAGGCGAGGAATTTCTTTAGCCAGAGAGTGGCAAATCTGTGGAATTCTTTGCCGCAGGCAGCTGTGGAGGCCAAGTCTTTATGTATATTTAAAGCAAAGGTTGATAAATTCTTGATTAGTCAGGATGTGAAGGGATATGGGGAAAAGGCAGGAGGTTGGGGCTGAGAGGGTAATTGGGTCAGCCATGATGAAATGATGGAGCAGACTCAATGGGCCAAATGGCCTGGTTCTGCTCCTATATCTCATGCTCTTATGATGGCTCTGTATGGTAATCGCCTTGCCCATGACCACAAAAAACTAGAGTTGTGTACATTGGTCAGCAGATCACTGAAAACAGCTCCCGCTCCATGGGAGCTCTTCAATACCTCGGTAATCAGCCAGCAGCATCAAGACTTTCCCTTTTCTCCCCATTTTCATCAGATAGAAAAACCTGAAAGCACATACTGCCAAGCTCAAGAACAGCTTCTACCCCACTGTTCTGAGACAATTAGACAGATCCCTCGCTCTACAAGATGCACTCTTGACCTCAATCTACCTCATTATGATTTTGCACCTTGTCATCTACAGCATCTGCCCTGAATTTCTCAGGAACCGCAACACTTTATCCTGCACTACTATTGCTTTACCTTCAACTAGTTCAAGGCACTGTTGCAATGAATTAATCTGAATGAACAACATGCAAGACAAGGTTTTTCCACTGTATTTCAATACACAGGACAATAATAAAACAATTTACTAATTCCTAAGATGTCTCCCCATCGCATGACAACTTCTCTGAAAACACTTATTTTCTCCCTCTTTTTAAAAATAGTTAACTGCCTCCCACCAGTTTATTGTCAATTGTAAACTTAGAATTGTTTGAATCCAAACTCTGGAATTATAGATTCATCCCTGTACTATATTCAAATTCTACAATGGTTAAAAATCTTTTAATATCTGTATTTATTTTAAAAGTTCATTTCTGAAATACTAACCGGTTGTCACTGAGATTAATAACTTTCAATTTCTGCATTTCTCCCATTTCCTCGGGCAAATACTCCAACTTGTTGGAATGCAGGAACAGTACAGTCACATTCTTGCAGTTACCAATCTGAAATAAATCAAACTGTCTCAATGAGACATTTATTTACAACAGCATAAACTAATGCACTAACATTATATCACTGCAAGGAGAGACTGGGATGAATCATCGAACAAGTCACAACAGTTATAAAATTCTCCTGAAACTGGTGTGGCACAGTATTAGAGCATCAAGGTTAAGTGATGAGGAGTATTTCAGGGACAGAAGTCATCCAACAAACCTATCAGCAGTATTACGATGCCAGAGCTCGATTCAATAGCACATAACACCTCCAGTGACACTTGAGTTGTGGTGGTAGAATCCCACATCACAGGCTGAGTTTACTACAAATTTCTATTTATTTAACCTTCATGCAATTAAAGCTCAGCCAGATTTGGGTAGAGAATATACCATCATTCATTTGCCCAAACTAATCTGCATAGGGGTGATTTTCATTCAGGTGCAAGAACAGACCACCCATATATTCTATAAGTCATGAAGGTCTGTCCCATCATCATAACGATAGCCTTCCAAACCAAAGACAAAATGAGTTTACAACATTTTGGTGTCTAATATAAAGCTAACATTTGCCCTGATGAACTTGATGTTAACTTACTAGCTATCACCTGTGAAATTCTTAATTCCATTTACCTCAATAAAAAGCTTCAGGACTAGCTTTGCAGTTTCCTCTTAGAAATGCAAATGCTGTGGTAGTGACAGACTGCCCCAAATTCTTCCGAGGAGATCAAGTTTGCAATGGAAGCCGAGATTATATATTTTACTTGGTGTCATGGACAAACTTTGGACAAGGCCTGACAGAATTATGTAAAATAGGTACTGAAGATCCCTTTGCCCCCCCACGTGGAAATTTCAAACACCAGATCATAAGCTTAAAGGTGGGGTAGGGGTGGGGAGGTTAACATAGCATTTGCCTGCGGCTCGACACTACCCAAGACAAAGCAGCTTACTCAATAGGCACCTCAACTACTCCAGCATTCATTTTTCACCAGCGTGCAGTGACTAAACAGTACTCTCGCAAAATACAGTTCCTTGTTTTACTTATTCCAGCAATACCCCCAAAACTGATGAACTCTACCACCATAAAAATCATCTCAATGAGTCGAATCACCAACACCTTCAGATTCCCAGCCAAGGCATACTCCATTGGTCAGAGATATATTGATCATTGTACTACTAAAATTAGATTCCTCGACTCAACAGCACTCTGAAGGGACTTCACCATTAGAAGAGCAGCAAGCCAATCCAAGGATTCGCAATCATTTTGCAAAGGACCAGTTCAGGATGGGCATTAAACTTTACTACTTGAAGATCCAAAAATGAACAATTTACAAGCTGATGTAAAAAGATGAATCGATCAGCAAATCCTTAACTTGAACATCACCCTTTGTTCAAAAGTTGATATATGTATATTCTCCAGAAAGTATTATTGATAGTAGGACAACAAATAACTTGACTGCCAAATTTAACAATCTATTTTTTTTATTTACTTAAAGACATGGTGCAGAACAGGCCCTTTCAGCACTTTTGAGTCTCTTCGCTCAGTCACCCACCTATTTAACCTAATCATAGGGCAAGTTAGTTACAATGACCAATTAACCTACTAACCAGTATATCCTTGGACTGTGGGAGGAAACCCATAAGCAGTCACAGGGAGGACATACAAGCTTCCTTCTATAGGGGCTGGAATTGAACTCTGAACTCCGATGCCCTGAGTCGTAATAGCATCGCGTTAACCAGTACACCACCATGGCATCCAAATCAGAACACCCCCCCCCCCCAGAGATACACAAACATGTTGTTAACTTTCCCATGTCTCAATATTAGCTGCACTTTTAGCCACTCATTCACTCGTCTGCTCTGCAGCTTACCACCAATTCACAGCTACAGAACTAATTCTATACCCTACAAATCACAACTGACTACTTTTAAAATGTGAATTATTTCAGTTCAGAATAAGCTCCAGCTAACACCCAATATTAAAGATAATGGCCATTAAGGTTGAAAACTTTCAGCTTAGATTCTAAAGTACATGGTTTAAAAAAAGAACACTGGTAAGGAACAGCATATCTGATTATAAACAAGGTACTTTCAATAACAGTATATTTCATAACAATTACCAAAAGAACTATGACTTAGTGCCAACAAAAATTAAACACGATTAACAATTCACCTCTGATGGAAGATCTGTAATGAAATTATGATCTGCAGCAAGTGTTCTTTGATTCTGTAACTGCCCAATTGTAGGAGGTAGAGCTTCAATTTCATTAAAACTGAAATCAAGTTCTTCTAAACAGGACAGCCTATACAAACACAAATAAACAAATGATTCCATAACCAACACTCTGTTTCGCATACTTATCAAAACATTCCACCATGGACATGAACCATGATAAAGGTTCTTCTGACAAGAAACATAACCAACAAGTTTAAAGAGTTTACAAAATAATTTTCTCCAAGTATTGGCTACTCACAACAAGTTATAGCTCTTTAATTGGAAGATCTATCCCAAGTACTTACCCTCCAATAGAGTCTGGCAAAGTTATTAATTGGTTTTCATCCACTTTAAGTGTAGTGAGCTTTTTAAGGGAACCTGCAATATAGATTAATGAACAATTATAATTATATCGAATTGGTTCTTAAGAATTGTAGGTCAAATGTACAGAATGACTGAAGTTAAGAATACAAGCTAAGACTAATGGTCGGCCCAGCCTCTCAAACTCAATCCGCCGTTCCGTCAGCTCATATCCAATCTGATTTTTAACTCCATCTTCTTGCTTGACCTCCACAATCCCCTTGTCAAAAAATCTCTCAAATATTTAACTACTACAATTATCTGGGGTTGCAGAGAACTATAACCTAGAGAAATGAAAGTTCTATTCTGAATCTTTACTCTGAAACTATGGCCTACTTCAAGATTCCCCCAACAAGTCAAACACACCCCTCAGCATTTGCCATGCAAGCTCACTCAGTGGTATATGTTTCGCATAATCACCCCTAATTCTTCTGAACTCTGAGTTCTGGCCCAACCAGTTCAAATGTTCAATTTAAAACAATACTTCTCACACAAATATAAAATTAAAAATGATTGTAAAAATCAAAAATTAAAATATAAACAAATATAAACATACAAAAAAAAATTGAAGTTGATGGTTCCACAGAAGCCAGTTTCATCCAGCATATTGCAATGCAGAAGACAGCAATGAGCCACAGGGCATTCTACTAACAGGTTAAAAAGTATAATTTGTTTTTCAAAGTGAGTTATTGCAAGATCAATAGTATAATACAAAGTATCTTTTTTTAACATTCACTCAGTTTTAGGTTTCTAACTGGCTCAGATTTTATGGTTAAAAATGCGGCTTTTAGCTCTCATTCTTTTAACCAGAAATGAAGAGGAACAAATTCAACATGAAGAATTGAAAGCAGAAATTGCTACATTGTTCCTTGATTTGCCCTACTCCTCTGCAAGTTTTGCTACCTCAATTCTTTGCTGAGACCGGTAATAAAAACAAGGGCAGGAAGGAAGTCATGTACTAACACAAGTTCCCACTAATGCAGCAAGCTCCACTTTGCTCATTTCAGTTGTAAAAAGTGATCTACCAAAAGTGCAATTAAATCACTTCAGCACTGAAACTTTGTTCTATATACCTAAAGCCAGACCAGTTACAAGTATTAATTAGTCGAGAAAATATTAAGTTAAGATTTAAGGCTTGCTCCCCCCTCATTGTTAACTATTTCACCCTAATTTTCATTTCTTTATTATGCTCTCTGCATTCAAGTTCAGAAAGCACTAAGTACTTTCTCTTGCCCAGTTCTTGGCCGAGACTGAAAACAGGAATTCATTAATCCAACTAGTTAATTTGTTGCTTCATCAGAATCAGAATCAGGTTCATTATCACTGGCATGTGTTGTGAAATTTGTTAACTTAGCAGCAGCAGTTCAATGCAATACATAATACAGAAAAAATAATAATAAATAAATCAATTACAGTCTATGTATATTGAACAGATTAAAAATCGTGCAAAAAAGAGAAATAACTTTTAATAAAGTGAGGTAGTGTTCAAGGGTTCAATGCCCGCTTAGGAATTGGATAGCAGAGGGGAAGAAGCTGTTCCTGAATCGCTGAGTGTGTGCCTTCAGGCTTCTGTATCTCCTACCTGATGGTAACAGTGAGAAAAGGGCCTGCCCTGGGTGCTGGAGATCCTTAATAATGGACACTGTTCCTTGAAGATGTCCTGGGTACTTTGTAGGTTAGTACCCAAGATGGAGCTGACTAGATTTACAACCTCTGCAGCTTTTTTCGGTCCTGTGCAGTAGCGCCTCCATACCTAACAGTGATGCAACCTGTCAGAATGCTTTCCACAGTACATCAAGAGAAGTTTTTGAGTGTATTTGTTGACATGCCAAATCTCTTCAACTCCTAATGAAGTATAGACATTGCCTTGTCTTCTTTATAACTGCAATGATATGTTGGGACCAGGTTAGGTCCTCAGAGATCTTGACACCCAGGAACTTAAAACTGCTCACTCTCTCCACTTCTATGAGGATTGGTAAGTGTTCCTTCATTTTACCCTTCCTGAAGTCCACAGTCAGCTCTTTCCGCTTACTGACGTTGAGTGCCAGGTAGTTGCTGCGACACCACTCCACTAGTTGGCATATCTCCTGTACAGTCTCTCGTCAGCACCTGGTTGTATCGTCAGCAAACTTGTAGATGGTATTTGAGCTAAGGCGAGCCACACAGTCATGTGTATAGAGAGTGGGCTAAGCACACACACCTGAGGTGCACCAGTGTTGACCATCAGCGAGAAGGAGATGTTACCTCCAATCCACGCAGAATGTGGTCTTCTGGTTAGGAAGTCAAGGATCAAATTGCAGAGGGAGGTACAGAGGCCCAGGTTCTGTAACTTCTCAGTCAGGATTGTGGAAATGATGGTATTAAACACTGAAGTTTAGTCGATGAGCAGCATCCTGACAAAGGTGTTTGTGTTGTCCAGATGGTCTAAAGCCCTGTGAAGAGCCATTGAGATTATATCTGCTGTTGACCTATTGTGGCGATAGGCAAATTGCAATGGGTCCAAGTCCTTGCTAAGGTGTGGACCTGGACCCATTACCTTCTCATGTTGTAGGGGAACCTTGGGGAACAACATAAATGCCTTGTCCCAGGCCAAGGGCCACTAAAAGGCTTTGGACTACTACAAGCTCAGCTAAACCTAAATGACTTCTGCTCACCACTCGATTAGTTTCTTTACCTCAAACTCTCTAAATTTTCTTTTGGAATTATGTTCATGCTCTTCTGCTCCTTAATTGAAATGAACCCCTTCACCTTCCTCAGCCCCACCAACCAACCTTCCTTGAACATTCATTCTCAACTTACACCAGTTTGTAATACTTTACATAATAGAGCTCCATTTGGCTAAAAAAACTGTAAAACTGCCAGCTATTTCTTTTAAGTTTTCCGGCCACACTCAACAGTCACCTGTATATGTTTTACAGGATTGCTTTTATATTCATATTTATTGAGTAGTTTATGCCTGTATTGTTTATGCTGCACTGGATCCAGAGTAACAATCATTTTGTTCTCCTTTACACTCGAGTACTGGAGAATGACAATAAACAACCTAGAATCTTAAATCTTTAATCAATTACTACGATTCATTTCATACATTTAACTGCCAGTCTGGTTTTAATGCAGTTTTTAAAAAAAATTTTTGACAAGTGGAAGAAGTTGAAGCTTTCAAAATTGATGTGCTAATAATAACAAGCTAATTTATCCTTGAACATATGAGCCCTGTGCACAACTTTAAACTGTATCAACGAATGTTTGGAACATATAGAGGATGAATTAACTAATTGAAGAATTTTTTTCCCATTTCTCAATAGGAATAGTGAACTTAAGTTAGCTCGTTATTATTCCCATATAAATCCTATATGTGACAGATGTTATTCTGAGACAGCCTCTCTAACTCGTATGTTTTGGTCATGTCCATCTTTGAAAAAATATTGGAAAGATATCTTCAATATTATTTATATGGTATTGAGTATTGATTTATAACCTCGCCCTATCACCACAATTTTTGGTTCATGAGCCAATTCATTTATCTCCTGCATTTCTTACATTAATGGCTAAAAGGTCTACTTTGTTGAATTGGAAAGAGATTAATCCCCCTACCACATTTCATTGGTTTTCTCAAACTAAGTTATGTTTGAATTTGGAAAAAATTAGAAGCGTCATATATGATCCTTCTATTAAATTTGAAAAGACTTGGAGGCCATTTATTCAATGTTTTCATATGATGTAATTTGACCTTTTCCAAACCTATTTCTTTCTGTTTCTGATTATATACATGTAGAGAGGATCAGAGTTGATGCCACTTTTTCTTTTTCTTTTCTCAGATATTATAAACAGCCCACGTTTCTTTTCTTTCTCTTTTTTAAAAGTTAGTGGTTAGCTTGTTAAGAGTAGTTTTTTTTTTTGCTTTGTTTGGGGTATGTAATTTTTTCTCATCTTTTTCTGATTTTTTTCCCATATTGTTACACCTAGTTTTCTTGTCTGTACACATTATATTTGTATCATGTATGATTTTGGGAGATTAATTATTTTGTATCTATTGTTTATGTATCCATTTATGTTATCTTTTAGTTTTGTAATCCCAACAATTATGTATTAATTTTTGTTATCTTAATATGTTGGTATTAATAAAAAGATTGAAAAAGAAAGAACAAAATTGATGTGCTAGGTGAAGAGATTCTCCACCCTCCTCAATATACATCACTTCAAGATAAGACCAATAAAAAAAAGACACAAATTAGCATGGAGTTCGTGGCACAAGATAGAAGACTGTCCAGAGTGAATGAAATGGATTTAAAGCCAAGAAGAGAGAGTAGTTATTAATCTAAAAAGCTTGATTAACTACTCTGAAGATTTTCCTGTTTTTGTGCTCCTAAGATATTTTGTTTCACAAAGCTGCAAGTGATCCACTTCATATTTTTTTCAAAATTTTAACTTAATTTTAATTTAATCTCAACTTAATGAGTTACTCAACCAAATTTTTGGGTTTTCCTCATTGCCGAGTTCGCTTTCTGCCTTTTATTTTGCCGTAATTCATGAACGTACCCTCTTCCCCATTCACCCAGGAATGGCTGAATTCTACCTCCTTCAGTCAGGAATGGCAAAAGTGACATTGGCTCAAGCATCCAGAACAACTGCATTGCAAATGGTTGCTGAGGAATGGAAACAGTACTGTGAATTTTGTAGGGAGAATTTCTGGAAATCAACTATTACATTTAAAAAAAAACGAAGAAAACTAGAAATTGGTTGACACATAGCAGAAATAGAGAACAAGGCATTAATCCATAGAATACACCATGTATTCATGTTTTCATGTACTTTTTAATTTAATTTTTGATTTAATTTAATTTTTGTTACTCTGTTAATTTTGTTACTCTGATATTTTTGTTAATTTTTGATGTTTTGGCACAACTTACCGGTTGACACCATCATTTAAATACACAGAATTTTATGTGTTTGTTCCAATTTATTCATTAGGTTTGTTAAAAATAAAGCGGCTTTGCCAAAGGAAACATGTCAAGACATACAACAGTGGAATCTTGGGAGTTGCTTGACAAAAATATAGTAAAATGGAATTACTCATTTTTAAATATTCATCGGCTATGTCATGAAGAGAATTTTTCTGAACTTGAGTCACCTGCTGGCCGTTTATTAAACGAGTATGAAAAGATTCTTCATCAGACCCTTGATATATTTCAAGTTTAATTATTGTTCAACCATACAAGAATACAGCCAAGCAAAACAGCATCAATCTGGGGTCGAGTGCAAAACACAGTACCAACAGCCACACATTTCAAACCTGTATTTCATGAACACCCACAGGGGTCACTTATGTGAATATAAAATGGTCACACATTGTAAATATTGCAATTCAATTTACATCACTGTCACTAAATACGTATATTAAAAGTAGAGCATCGAAGCATTCTATACACAATTAAAAACCAACATACCAATGGAGTCGGGTAGCTGTTGAAGCACGTTACTGGACAGCAAGAGGTCCTGTAGATTCTCACACCCAGAAATGGAATCATCAATCATCTCCAAGTTGTTCTTGGAAATGTCCAGATAAGTCAGCTGCTTTAATTTGCCAATGAACTACAAGAGCAAAAGGAGAAAAAAGAAATCAGTGTTGCAATGTGATACTCAGCTCATTTCTATATCCAAACAGGTAATACGGGTTAAGGACATCCTTGATGGCTGAGCAACTGAGACAAGCAAACTTAATGAGTTGCATTCAAAAAGCAATTTGTACTGAACAGCTATTCCCAGGTGAGCAGGGTCTGATCAGGGCAATGGTACAGGACAAAACCAAGGCCCAAAGTCCTCTGGGCTTGGGGATAACGGTAGAGAGGAAGCAGCGCAGTGCAGCTTGTAAAGAGAAAGTCTGATTAACATCTCATATTACACATCAGATTTTCATTATCGGCCACTAAAATGAATCACATCCAAAAGCTCGAGCATGAGTTCTTGCAAACATATTTCAGGGAAACAGAAAAAGTAACAGGAGTGCAGAAACAAATGGGTTAAAAACCAAATAAGCACAACAGCATGCGAACTTCCTCAGAATTTCAGAAGAACTGTGGTCCATGATATCTATCAGATTGCAGAGTTCTAATCTCCCATTGATGTTCTGCATCATTCCCTCATGCCATCGGTTCCAATCAATGACACTGGTTAAAATTGAAGTCTGAAACCAAATACCTGGTGTCAACTATACCATAACTTGATTGTAAGACCAATTTCTTTATTGGCTGATAACTTGCAACTTCAGTTGACAAGCATGAAGCTACTGAGTAAAGAATTTACAGAAAAACTCCAAAAACTGATGAAAGCAAATGGATCCCAGTCAGGCCTTCTTAGATCCAGATTTTAGCTCTAATATCAAGCACTTTTAGATTAAAATAATTCTAAAACTTTCCAGGTTTTTAAAAAAAATACAATGTTATGTTTTTGAGATGAAGATAAAAACATTGGCTAGCAGTAGATGGAGTAATATGTGTGGAATTCTGGTTGTTGCACTATAGGAAAAATGTGACTGCAGAAACAGTTCATGAGGATGTTACTGAGACTGGAGGGCTAGAGTAACAGACTGGGATCATTCTCTCTCGAGTGAAGTTGGCTGAGGGGTGACCTGAAAGGAATTTTATAAAATTATGAAGGGCACATTCTAAAACTTGAGGGCATAGGTTTAAAATGAGATCAGATAGATTTCAAAGAGAGCTGATGGGTAAATTTTGCATAGAGCAATTAAAATTGGCTTATTAGCCACATGCACCAATGCACAGTGAAAAGCTTGCCTTGCATACATAGAAAACCTACAGCACAATACAGGCCCTTCGGCCCACATGTCCCTACCTTAGAAATTACTAGGCTTACCTACAGCCCTCTATTTTTCTAAGCTCCATTAACCTATCCAAAAGTCTCTTACAAGACCCTATCATATCTGACTCCACCACTGTTGCCGGCAGCACTCACCACTCTCTCAGTAAAAAAACTTACCCCTGATATCTCCTCGGTACCTACTCCACAGCACCTTAAACCTGTGTCCTCTTGTGGCAACCATATCAGCCCTGGGAAAATGCCTCTGTATATCCACACGATCAATGCCTCTCATCATCTTATACACCTCTATCAGGTCACCTCTCACCCTCCGTCACTCCAAGGAGAAAAGGCTGAGTTCACTCAACCTATTCTCATAAAGCATGCTCCCCAATCCAGGCAACATCAGAAGTCTCCTCTGTACCCTTTCTATGGCTTCCACATCCTTCCTGCAGTGAGGCAACCAGAACTGAGCACAGTACTCCAAGTGGGGTCTGACCAGGGTCCTATTACCTATTACCTGCAACATTACCTCGTGGCTCCTAAATTCAAGTCCACGATTGATGAAGGCCAATATACTGTACGCCTTCTTAACCACAGAGTCAACCTGCACAGCTGCTTAAAGTGTCCTATGGACTCGAACCCCAAGATTCCTCTGATCCTCCACGTCACCAAGAGTCTTACCATTAATATTATATTCTACCATCATATTTGACCCACCAAAATGAACCACTTCACACTTACCTGGGTTGAACTCCATCTGCCACTTCTCAGCCCAGATTTGCAACCTATCAATGTCTCACTGTAACCTCTGACAGCCCTCCACACTATCCACAACACCTCCAACCTTTGTGTCATCAGCAAACTTAGAGATGGAATGTTATGGTGAAGTTGTATAAGGCATTGGTGAGGCTGAATTTGGAGTATTGTGTGCAGTTTTGGTCACCAAATTACAGGAAGGATATTAATAAGGTTGAAAGAGTGCAGAGAAGGTTTTACAAGGATGTTGCCAGTACTTGAGAAACTGAGTTACAGAGAAAGGCTGAATTGGTTAGGACTTTATTCCCTGGAGCGTAGAAGAATGAGGGGAGATTTGATAAGAGGAATATAAAATTATGATGGGTATAGATAGAGTGAATGCAAGTAGGATTTTTCCACTGAGGCTAGCAGAGGAAAAAAAAGGACGTGTTAAGGGTGAAGGGGGAAAAGTTTAAAGGGAACATTAGGGAAGGCTTCTTCACACAGAGAGTGGTGAGAGTGTGGAATGAGCTGCCAGATGAAGTGGTAAACGTAGGCTCACTTTTAACATTTAAGAAAAACTTGGACAGGTACATGGATGAGAGGTGTATGGAGGGATATGGTCCAGGTGCAGGTCAGTGGGACTAGGCAGAAAAATGGTTCGGCACAGCCAAGAAGGGCCAAAAGGCCTGGTTCTGTGCTGTAATATTCAATGGTTCTAACCTATCCCTCCACTTCCTCATCCAGGTCATTTATAAAAATCATGAACAGTAAGGGTCCCTGAACAGATCCCCAAGGCACACCACTGGTGACCGATCTCCATGCAGATTATAACCCATCTACAACCACTCCTTGCCTTCTGTGGGCAAACCAGTTCTGGATCCATAAAGCAATGTCCCCTTAGATCCCATGACTCCTTACTTTCTCAATAAGCCTTGCATGGGTACCTTGTCAAATGCCTTGCTGAAATCCATGTACACTACATCTATAGCTCTTCATTCATCAATGTGTTTAGTCACATCCTCAAAAAATTCAATCAGGCTCGTAAGGCACGTCCTGCCCTTGACAAAGCCATGCTGATTATTCCTAATCATATTGTACCTCTTCAAATGTTCATAAATCCTGCCTCTCAGGATCTTCTCCTTCAACTTACCAACCACTGAGATAAGACTCACTGGTCTATAATTTCCTGGGCTACCTCTACTCCCTTTCTTGAATAAAGAAACAGCAACCACAACCCTTCAATCCTCTGGAATCTCCCCAGTCCCCACTGATGATGCAAAGATCATTGCTAGAAGCTCAGCAGACTCCTCCCTTGCCTTGCACAGTAGCCTGGGGCACATCTCATCCGGTCCCGGAGACTTATCCAACTTGATGCTTTCCAAAAGCTCCAGCACATCCTCTTTCTTAATATCTACATGCTCAATCTTTTCAGTCTGCTGAAATTCATCACTACAATCACCAAGATCCTTTTCCATAGTGAATACTGAAGTATTCATTAAGTACCTCTGCTATTTCCTCCGGTTCCATACACACTTTCCCACTGTCACAATTGATAGGTCCTATTCTTTCACGTTTTATCCTCTTGCTCTTCACATACTTGTAGAAAGCCTTGAGGTGTTCCTTAATCCTGACCGCCAAGGCCTTCTCATGGCCACTTCTGGCTCTCCTAATTTCCTTCTTAAGCTCCTTCCTATTAGCCTTATAATCTTCTAGATCTCTAACATTACCTAGTTCTCGAAACCTTTTCTTTTCTTTTGACTAGACTTACTACAGCCTTTGTACACCATGATTCCTGAACCCTACCATAACTTCCCTGTCTCATCGGAACGTATTTACACAGAACTCCACACAAATATCCCCTGAACATTTGCCACATTTCTTCTGTACTTTTCCCTGAGAACATCTGCTTCCAATTTCTTGCCCGATAGCCTCATCATTCCCCTTACTCCAATCAAACGCTTTCTGACTTGTCTGTTCCTATCGCTCTCCAATGCTGTTGTAAAGGAGACAGAATTATGATCACCATCTCCAAAATGCTCTCCCACTGAGAGATCTGACACTTGACCAGGCTCATTTCCCAATACCAAATCAAGTACAGCCTCTCCTCTTGTAAGCTTATCTACATATTGTGTCAGGAAACCTTCCTGAACACACCTGACAAACTCCACCCCATTTAAAGTCCTTGCTCTAGGGAGATGCCAATCGATATTCGGCAAATTAAAATCTCTCACCACGACAACTCTGTTATTTATTACACCCTTCCAGGATCTATTTCCCTATCTGCTCCTCGATATCCCTATTATTGGGCAGCCTATGAAAAACACACCCAGTGGAGTTATTGACCCCTTCCTGTTCCTAACCTCCACCCACAGAGACTCTGTAGACAATCCCTCCATGGCATCGACCTTTTCTGCAGCCGTGACACTATCTCTGATTAACAGTGCTGTGCCCCCACCTCTTTTGCTGCCCTCCCTGTCCTTTCTGAAACATCTAAAACCAGGCACTTGAAGTAACCATTCCTGTCCCTGAGCCATCCTCGTCTCTGTAATGGCCACCACGTCATTCATACAGATACTATTCATACAGATCCATTCATAACACAGTGCATTGAGGTAGAACAAACGAAAGCAATACAGAATGCATTCGTGGAGATGTGATGGGTATGTTTTGCCCAGAGGAATTGAAATTGGTTTATTATTGTCACATGTGCCAATGTACAGTGAAAAGCTCGCCTTGCATACTGATGAACTTATTCCAGAGTGCACTGAGGTACCACAGGCAAAACAATACAGAATGCAGAATAACCTGCAACAGCTACAGAGAAAGTGCAGTGGAGGTGGATAATAAAGTGCAAGGTCATAGCAATGTAGATTGTGAACAGTCCATCTTATTGCACAAGGGAACCATTCAATAACAGCAGCGTAGAAAGCTGTCCTTGAGCCTTGTGCTTTGAGACTTGTGGATCTTCTGCCCAATGGGAGGAGGAAGAAGAGACAGTGTCCGGGGTAGGTGGTGGGTAATAGGGAAGAAGACACCACAGAAGCTGGTACAACGACAACTTTTCAGAAACATTTGGACAGGCACACGGATTAGTGTGGAGAGTTACAGGCCAACCAGAGGGAAGTGGTATGAGCATATAATCAGCATCTTGGTTGGCAAGGACTAGTTTTGGTTTTCTTAAGACTTTTTCTCTTGTCACACAATATAGCGAGAAATTTATGAATAGATCAACCTGGTGATCAAACATACAGAATATAGTTGATCTTGAGTGCAAATTAAACTGGACAGTGTGGCAGTAAATGTTCACATATGAATAAGCAAAGACTGCACAATTAATAAAAATAGATTCAGAATGAAAACTGAAAAAAAATCCTTATTGGATTTACTGTGACTAATGCACTTCCCACTGATGTTATTTTTAGTATATTAATAAAGAGTACCTGATAACCGGAGCACAGCTATCAGCACCTGCAGTGCACCATATTCAGGAAATACAGCTATCAAAAGAGGCTACAACCTTTGTAATCTGAAGGTGTAATATTTTCAAGGTGTATTAAGATCTAAACCTCAGAGTGAAAGATAAATAGCCCAATGCAATGGTGAGAGATCATCTGAGACTGGTATTGGCAGTGTAGCTTTTCAGACAGTAATTTTCTTCATGTGACTCTCTTCATAGCAGTCTACCACTAGAGTTTCAGTGCTGGCAGCAGTGAGAAGTCAAAGGGACAAACATTTTCCCTTCTCACCCTCACCCTCCCTAATTGAATGCGCATGGCTGCATCAAGAAGTATGTTATTGCTGCGGCTGTCTGCCAAGCAACCCAGAATTTTTGAAATGAATCAGACATTCTGACAAATAAATTTCATTTGAAAAATCAGACTGTCCTCCAGTCCACATGGCGCCCACATAAAATACGGTGTGGCCCCATATGGGCTGGAGAACATGCCAATTGTCAACTGAGATCGACAATTTTCAATTTGTGTTCTGGCTCACAGGTATCTCCCCGCAGCCACCCCCCCCCCCCCCAAACCACTGCACACAGAGGCATGTCAGGTTTGAATTTAATTCCTTAGGTCAACAGCAAGTCTGATGCTGACCACAAGTTCTTTCAGATGACCCCAGGATATACTCCCTTTGTCATGCTGCTCCGGACAAGGCTCAAAGGAAAAGCAACGTTCCAAAACTGATTTTGTCTGGGCCCCCAATTATGAGGAGACCTTCACATAAACACCATTAACTACAGCAAAGAACATCAACAGGATAAAAATCAGTGCACTAAGAAACTACCGAAGTATTATTTCTTCTTGCAAATTTTTAAAAGAATAAAACTCTTTGGTTACTTTTTAAGAGTCAGTCAATACCACATTTTCATGCTGCAATGTGGTAGCTCAGTCATTTTAGGTTTAGAAAATTGAAAGCAGATTTGAGATTTATTCATCAGCTTTGCAATTAATAGAAACGTAATTCCTTAATGCTCCTGAAAGAATGCAGAGCCCGACATACATTTGAAAATCTCATCCTGCATTTGATTATACATTCATTTTACTCATTGGCAGAAGGATTAAGAAGCATAGTTAAATGAATATTCTTCAAAATGGACCAGATGTTTGCAATCAAAACCTAAATGTTAATGGCCTGCCAATTAAACCTCAAATAGATTGAAACATCTTAATCATTAAGTTGATACATTAGTGTATATCAATTGCTGCCACACACATACCCCAGGGAGCACTGCAAGTCTATTGCCATCCATCCATAACTCCTTCAGTCCACTCAGTTGTTCCAACACTTCAGGCTAAAAGGGAATAGGACATTGAAAGTGACATTTCATAAAAAGAATTCCACACACGAGGTGATTTTTAAACACGTCAGACATTTACCTACCTCAATATCTACTCACTGAACTAAACCTTTTTGCTTTTGGAGGACAATTCTGGTGAAAAGTAGTTGAAAAATACCAAGTGGCAAATGAAATTAATATATTTTTAAATTTGCACTTCACCTAAAACCAGTATGTCAAAGATAAATATGATGATTTGGTAATTATGGCCCTTGAATGAATCATTTTAAAGATTATGTAACTGTTTAACTTCTAAGAAAACCTTCAATTTCAATGTAAAGGTCGTTACAGAAATCACCCTGGCCGATAATTTTATTAAAGCTGTATAATAATTTTATTATTACTACTTAGAAAATTAAGTCTACTGTTTACAAATGGCTTTTTTTCCAGCACAGCCGAATTCTTTACTGTCAAAAATTCAACTTATATTTTTTCTGATCAGTTATTCTACAACTTCAATGAATTCTGCTGTGATAGTCTTGAAAATACTCCCCATGTTACCAAATGCAAGAACCCACTGATTTTTTTTTAAAAACAGTAACAAGTGCACTTGAACTCCTTACCACATCTGTGAAGTCATTGCTTCCCAAATCTAATCTCTCCAGCTGGGTCAGTCTGCTCATGGTTCTAGAAAGATCAAGAATCAACAGGTAAGAGAATGAGAAATGAGGCAAAACAAACAGTTAAGCACTGACATGGGTTTTGGATATTTTGATTCCAAATATATTAGGTTCAGAGAGACAGATGTGAGAATTGTTCTGCCAGACATTGTGAGCGTGCTATGTTGGTGCCAGAATGTGGGGCAACACTTGTGGGTTGCCTTCAGCACATCCTTGGCTGTTAAAGCAAACAACACATTTCACTGTGTTTCAATGTATATCAAATGAATCTGGACCTGAAATCACTTTAAACTCCATCCTATTGAAGGTACAGTTTTCCCCAAGTATCAATTGATTATGACGATGAGCAACGTAAGTGGATTTAGAAGAATGGGGGGGGGGGGGATCTCACTGAGACCTGTTGAATATTGATGAGTGGATATGGTGCGTATAGGACCAGAGGGCACAACCTCAGAATAAAGAAACATTCCTTCAAAACAGAGATGAGGAGGAATTTCTTTAGCCAGTGAGTGGAGTTTGTAGGATTTATTATTACAGGCCGCTGTGGAGGCCAAGTCATTGGGTATATTTAAATCAGAACTTGATAGGTTTTTGATTTGTAAGGGTGTCAAAGGTTACGAGGAGCAGGCAGGGGTTGAGGGGGATAACAAATCAGCCATAATGGAATAACAGAGCAAACTTGATGGGCCAAATGGCCTGGTTCTGCTCTTATGACTTAAGGATATCTACTTTGCACAAACAACCATTGCAGTTTTTCCTTTCAATTCATTTACCAGGTAGTGATTATTTTATTTTGCTATTACCATTAAGCAGAAATTTTAAACAGATCGCAAGGTTCAAATATTGTAGTTATTAAACCATATTTATGAATTTTAAAAGTTGTGCACACACAGCAAGAATAGAAGTTCCCTGATTCATAAGGCAAGCCATGATGAATGTCGATAACTACCGTGCTTCACTGTTCATACGGACAGCAAAATAAAACGTTATCTGCAACAGTTTATCCTGATGAATAGTTCAAACCATGCTGTAGCATACCAGGGTAAATCTTAACTTAGTAATGACTCACTATAATAGGTGAGAATTCACTGGCAAGACAATAGCGAGGCCATTGCCCACCACTGACAGCAAACCATACATACACTAATGTCAGGCAAAGGCAGAGCATGGTTACGCATGAACTGTTATCAGAGGTGCACTGCCTTATCTTTAGCTTACTGTGAATGATAAGCTGCCTACTGCTTCATCGTTCAGAATTTCAAGTGATGTGAAGCTCTGATACTTGATTAGTGGTTGTAGACTCTGGTATTCATACAACTAGAGCTTATCCATTTAAGTATTTGTTTAAAAGAGATGCTGCATGCCTGAGTCACAGTCAGCCATCCTTCCTGCCTTTCAGAGTTGACCTACAAGGTGTGAAGTTTTATTCTTAGAGTTGCTGCAGATAGTTTTGTTATTGGGGAACTGCAGCATTTTTCTCACCTACCACCCTCTGAGCCACATCCAACACATCATTATGTGCAACTTCTGTCATCTTCAACAGGGCCCTGCCAAACACATCTTTACCTCCCCCCTCACCCACTCTCCACTATCTGCAGCGATCTCTCCCTCCGTGACTCCCTCGCCTGTTCAACCCTCCCCACTCATCTTCCTCCTATCACTTATCTCCACAAGCGGAACCAGGTGCTACACATGCCCATTCACCTCCTTCCTCACCACTATTCAGGGCCCCAAGCAGTCCTTCCAGGTGAGGCAACACTTCTCCTGCAAGTCTGCTGGAGTTATCTGTAGTAGCCAGTGCTTCTAAAGAGGCCTCCTCTACACTGGTTAGATTCAATGCAATTTAGGGGGCAACTTTGTTGAGCACCTGCGCGCCACATGGAAAAAGTGGAATGTCCCAAGTGGCAAACCACTTCAACTCCCATCATCATTCCTGTTTCAACATGTTGGTCCATGGCCTCCTCTTCTGCCATGGCGAGGCCTCTCTCTGGCTGGACTACCTATCCCTCATATCTCACCTAAGTAGCCTCCAACCTGAGGCCAGGAAGTCAGATTTCTCCAACTTCTGATCATTCCCCGCCCCCCTTCATTTCTCCACCCTGGCTTCTTCTCACCTGCTTTTCAGCTTCCCCTGGTGCTCCTCCTCCTTCCCGTTCTCCCATGACCTCACTCTCCTCTCCTATCAGATTCCTCCTTCTCCAGCCCTTTGCCTTTTCCATGTATCACCACACAGCTCTTACTTCATCCCCTCCCCACCCCACACCTGGCTTCACCTATCACCTAGCTTGTCCTCCTTCCCTTCCCCTCCCCCCGCCCACCTATTCTGGCATCTTCCCCTTCCTTTCCAGTATGGATGGACCGTCTTGGACCGAAACATCACGTCAAGTCACTTTTATTGTCATTTCGACCATAGCTGCTGGTACAGTGCATAGCAAAAATGAGAACGTTTTTCAGGACCACGGTGTTACATAACACAGTACAAAAATCTAGACTGAACTATGTAATAATAAAAAAAACAGAAAAAGCTACGCTAGACTACAGATCTACCCAGGACTGCATAAAGTGCACAAAAAAAGTGCAGGCATTTACAATAAATAATGAACAAGACAGTAGGGCAAGGTGTCAGTCCAGGCTTCGGGTATTGAGGAGTCTGATACCTTGGGGGAAGAAACTGTTCCATAGTCTGGTCGTAAGAGCCCGAATGCTTTGGAGCCTTTTCCCAGACGTCAGGAGGGAGAAGAGATTGTATGAGGGGTGCATGGGGTCCTTCATAATGCTGTTTCCTTTGCGGATGCAGCGTGTAGTGTAAATGTCTGTGATGGCAGGAAGAGAGACCCCGATGATCTTCTCAGCTGACCTCACTATCTGCTGCAGGGTCTTGTGATCTGAGGGTGCAATTTCTGAACCAGGCAATGATGCAGCTGCTCAGGATGCTCTCAGTACAACCCCTGTAGAACGTGATGAGGATGGGGGGGTGGGAGATGGACTTTCCTCAGCCTTCGCAGAAAGTAGAGACGCTGCTGAGCTTTCTTTGCTATGGAGCTGGTGTCAACAGTTTATTCATTTCCATAGATGCTGCCTGACCCGATGGGTTCCCTTCAGTATTTTGTGTGTCGAAGTAATTTTACTGCAGCTGATAGTACATTCAAGTGAACAATTAGCACCTGCCTTACATTAAAATTGCTCATTTGATTTCCACATGCTTGTGTACAAGATGCTGTAAGATGTGAACCTGGGATCTGGGTAAATAGGACAAGCAGCTGTGTGGCAGACCAAAATAGATTGCTTCATATCATTAAACTTATTCTTTCTTCCCCTGCCTTCTTTTAAACCGATTATTAATTCACTCTTCATTTAACTTTCAACACTATTTAACTGCACATTTAAGCCTCCATCTGTTTGGTTCAGCCTTTCCCAGTTCAACCCTCAATTCTTCACCGATGGATCGACAGAACATTTGAAAGACTAGGTCACAAGTCCCAAGATGTCCATTTACAACTTGCAAAACAAACATGTGAACATTAACAGCAATAGATCCTACAGCCCCTCAAACCTACTCTACCATTCCTGAAGGTACTGGCTGCCCTGCTCACTGACCCTGCTCTATTTTCACATCTGAAGCCCACAATGTTGAATTCCCTAATCATCTAGGAAGTTTTCTCAACCTTGAATATACTTCAGTATCAGCATATATTGCACTCTGCGATAGAGAAAGAGCCTCGCAACGATTTTGAAGGGCAGGAAAAGCTCAATTGCTGGCTGAACACTAATTTTTCTGTGCAAAGTCACTTGCCCACACTTCATTTCCACAAGCTTGAAAAATAATTTAATTTTAAGCATACACTTTCTTCCGTCTTTAAACTGACTGTATCTTAGAGCCCATACAACATCTGATCTTGGAAGTTAAACAAAGACCAACCCAAAAAGGATGCCCAGCTGTTTATTGGCAGAAGAAAAAGCCACTTTCAGAGCAAGTGTATCAAAACTTCACATCTGTACAGTGGGCCAAGAACAAGAGGACATAGATTGAAGCTAGCCAGTAAAAAGGACTGGCAGGGATTTTGTTTCACCCAAGTGAGTGCTTGAAACTCTGCTCCAAAGGCAGCAAAAAGCTGAAGCATTGTTAAATACTTGGGTTATGACCAAAGAGGAAAAAAAAAATGGCTGGAGTTGCTAGCACTGTGTGTATATTAGGTGTGTCAAAATCAAACTTACAAAAAAAAATTACAGAAACTGTTAATATTTACAAAAAGGCATCTACTAGAAAACACAATGGTGGTTCCATACTTGCACTGGGCCAGCGAGAGCTCCTGGCAGCCCCAATCTCTCTCTCCTGCTGAAAGCGATCAGCCTTCCCTTGTCCCCCCTCCCTCTAAAACATAACATCATTAATTGCCTACAAAGTTAGAATATGATGCACTCCACAACACAGATACAATCTTATTACAAAATAAACAAAAGCATTAACCTTAAATACAGCATTCAAACAACATAAACACATCTCCATTACTGAAGAAATGGCATATTCTGCCGTGCATGGTGGGAAAGGCATCGTAAAGCCAACCAGAGTAAATCAGCTCGATTACGGCCCATTATGAGAACGTACCAGGAAGCCATTGAGACGCACACACTCAGCGCAATGACAGCAGAATGACCAGGCAATGTGTGTGTAAGTGCGTGTGTGTAAGGAGTGTACTTACTGAGAGCTGTCCGTCACAGACACCTAGATATCTGATTCAGCACTTTTGCCCCAAAATCCACAGACCAAATACAAGGAAACAAGATAAACCAAATAGATTTGATATGTTCAGTATAGGCACCACAGTCACAGTGGATTGCTTTCTTTGCTATAAATTTGTAATACGGTCCTCGCTCCAATCCTTGAAGTCTTGAACAGTTGTATGTCAGCAAAACATGTGCTCTCCCATTCAGAACTACAACACCTTTACTATATAAAATCTAGGTTTTACAAAAAACTGTGATGCTAAGCATTTGTTTAGTTTTAGACCTTTGAAAGATGGAGGGACAGCTGGGACGCGGGTGTAGAGAGGAAACCACAGCAATGGTTTTTATTTATATTGTAGTACCACATTTGTCCCAAGCTCTTACTTGAATGAAACCTGCCAACTAACGATCCAGATAGTAGACACTGTCCCTACAATGCAGTACAGTCAGCCCTCCATATCCACGGATTCTGCGTGCGTGGATTCACCCAACCGTGGATCGGGAAAACCTGGAAGTTCTCTCTCCAGCACTCGTTGCTTGAGCATGTACAGACTATTTTTTTCTTGTCATTATTCCCTAAACAATACAGTATAACAACTATTTACACAGCATTTACATTGTATTAGGTATTATAAGTAATCTAGAAATGACTTAAAAGTACAGGCAGTCCCCGGGTTATGAATGAGTTCCATTCCTGAATCCATCTTTAAGTCGGATTTGAAGTCGGAACAGGTACATCCAGTATTACTTAGCGTCAGTTAGTCAAACGTTTTTCTTAGTATATAGTACATATTTTACCTTTCTATGCATATAAAATACTTAAGAAACATAAGTATTTCAATAATTTAACCACTGTGTTGCTTAGTAATGATTGTAGCTTTCATCGGGGCAGAGCCTTCCACATTCTCCATTAAAATTGTTCTGATTGTTGACCGACTGTAGCCTAACGCTTTTCCAATGGCTGATGGCATTTCACCTGTTTCCAATCGTGTTATTACTTCCACCTTATTTCAATTGCGATCGTGATTACTTTCGTGAACA
The DNA here is from genome assembly GCF_030144855.1 of Hypanus sabinus. Lineage (NCBI taxonomy): Eukaryota > Metazoa > Chordata > Chondrichthyes > Myliobatiformes > Dasyatidae > Hypanus > Hypanus sabinus. The sequence goes on along the minus strand of NC_082712.1, from coordinate 32,788,734 downwards.
GAAACACTGCGGATTCAGAGCTGAACCGTCAGGTCCTAATGTCCACTGCACAGAGACATGTTAAATAAAGTCTGGGGTTCCGCTGGGTCCTACAGAACACCGCACTGATACATGTTAAATAAGGGACTTGAGCATTCGCGAATTTTGTTATTCATGGGGGGTCCCGGAACCAATCCCCCGCGGATAAGGAGGGGCGACTGTATACATCTTAAGGGAGAAGAAACCAGAAAATGCTGGAGTTGGAATGTCAACAGGAGCCATCTGAATAAAGCTTTCACAAAAGAAAAGCTTGCTTGTTTAATTACAAAAGCCACCATAAAACTATGGTTAGACCACACAGGGAATATTGTGTTCATTTCTGGTCATCTCAATATAGGAAGGATGTGCAGGAGCTTTTGAGAGGGAACTGACGAGATTACCAGGATGCTGTCTGGAATAGTGAGTATGCCTTACAAGGGTAGATTGAGTGCCAGGGCTTTTCTCTTTGGAGTGAAGGAGGACAAGAGGCACCTTGATCGACGTGTCCAAAATGATAAGAGGCATAGATCAAGAGGATGGATAGCCAGAGACTTTTCCCATAGGAAGCAGCTAACACAAGAAGGCCTAATTTTAGGATGTCTGAAAGGAAGTATGAGGGGGGTGGGGCCTGGTAGGTCAAAGATAAGTTTCTTTTGCAAAGAGGTAGGTGGGTGCATGGAATGCAGTGCCAGGGTGGTGGTAGAGGCAGATACATTAGGGATATTTAAGAGACTCTTAGACAAGCACAAGGATGATAGAAAAATGGGGAGGGTGCTTTGTAGGAGAGAGGGTTAGATTGATCTAAAGGTAGGTTAAGAGGGCAGCACATCATTATGGGCCAAAGGGCCTGTACTGTGCTATGGTTAATGTTTTAAAACATTCACCCAATGTTCCTTTGAGCTTTTTAGGTCAAAGTTATTGCACTACGCAGATACAGAAAATTCTCAAGGCAACTGTCACTTGTTCACCATCTTTGAAAAGATGAGCACTTCCTGCAAACCTAATGGTTACAACAGAATTGTTCTGTCAACCACAAGTGCACTATTTTTATTGCTGTCAAACTTTGCCACTGAACCCAAAAAAACCATCTTCTGTGGAACAGAATATATCATTTCTGTTCAAAATTCAAGGCATAGCTGTTGGTCAATCATATTGGCCAAGTTCCCTCTGGAAATGTCTAGGGTTACCAGGCCGTCCATATGTGTAATGCTCGCAACCAAAGTCATAGCTACGTAATCTGCTAAAAATGCCCCTTTCCTCTTTATTTTTTTTTACATACTAACTGTTGTCTAGAATATTACCAATGTAGAACAACGGTTCACTTTGGGAGCAAATTTCCAAATGGATGGGTTCACGGCTGGTTTCAGTCACTTGTTTCTATTTTTAACTACCTCCATTTAATTTGTGAGTAGCAACAGTTTACAAAAAAAAAGCACAAATGTGGGAATTAACCTTCCAGAAACTTATGCCATGAACTTTCAGTTTGTGGCTCTCGGGACAGTCTGCCCCAAAGGAATAGGAGAAAACTAACGGCTGGGAGGTGGGCTATGTTAATCTGAAATGCACACACTTAGTTAGCACTGTATAAATTAGCAGTGAATTGCTGAGAGATTTTGGTTGGGGGGGCTAATAAATGGAAGACAACAAAGATAAAATAATCGTGATCTGAAATACCAATTTAAACTGAACTATACTGCCATTGATGGATTAGAAATATCATGAGTGTGACTTGGGTTCCACTGCCGCACCCCCCCCCCCCCCGCTTGTTCCTCCATCCCCTGATTGCCAGTGGCTTATAACAGAGCAGATGCCCCCAGAGGATTGCATCAGTTCAAGGCAGTACCACCACCACTTTCTCAGGGTAATAACAAAGACAAAATGGCCAAAAAGGTTCAGTCATACCCACAAACAGAATAGAGGTGCCAATAACTTGCACATCTTGGAAATTCAATAGAAATCAGCTTAATCACTCTTGCCTTCCAGCTGGTAAGTCTCCCCTCACCACCACTAATTACCTATCCCCTCTGCTATTTAAAACCTTCACTAGTTTAGATAACTAACGTTCTCCACAAACGCCAGCATTGTTGATGTGGTCTTTAGAAAGAAATGGAAGTTTAATCAAATTATTCCACTAGCCACACAGCAACAATGCAGTTCTTTGGTTCAACAAGGGCATACCAACCACAGTGCCCACCTGGTAACTATGGTCAGAAGGAGAAAGTAAAAACTCCAAACAATGGATTAATATGGCATTAGAATTAATTGGCATACTACTACTATTTGGAATACTGCCTTAACTCCCTAAAATCTGATCAACAACTCCCTACCAGAAATGTAGGCCAAACTTATGGGTTCTTTACCCTGTCTCAGAATGCTCTTCAACATGTCTTTGCACCTGTCCATCTCCCTAATAAATGCATAATATTGTCACTATTTTACTCCATTTTTTTCCTTCCCTCTTGTGTAGCTGAGCCTTCAGGAACCTTCACACTCACCATTCTCCAAAAGGAAAGAAACTGTTTGCGATGGACTGTGATTTTTGGGCTATTTGGCAGTAACCCACTCTAGATCTCTCTGTGCACTCTCTGCCACACTATAACAGCTTTCCTAAATGTGAGGCAGAGGCTTTATGAAGTCATTGGTCAGACCACACTTGGAGTATTCTGAGCAGTTTTCGGCCCCTTATTGAAGAAAGGGTGCACTGGCATTGGAGAAAGTCCACAGGAGGTTCAGGAATGAAAAGTTAACGTATGAGGAGCCTTTGATTCTGAGCCTGTGCCTGCTGGAGTTTAGAAGTGTTAAGGAGGATCTCAATGAAACCTGTTAAATATTCAAATGCCTAGATAGAGAGTGGACATGGAGAAGATGTTTCCAATAGCGAGAGTGGACAGAGCATCAGAACACATGAACATCTCAAAGCAAGAGAGGGGGAGTAATTTCTTCAGCCAGAAGATGGTGAATCTGTGGAATGTATTGCCACAGATGGCTGTGCAGGCCAAGTCATTGGATATATTCAAAGAGTAGGTTGCTAGGTTCTTTATTGGTAAGTGTGTCAAAGGTTACAGGGTGAAGGCAGCCATAATGGAATGGTGGAGTAGACGCAATGGGCTGAATAGACTCACTCTGTCCCTGTATGTCAAATGGCCTTATGTGCTATCAATGAATTCTTCATCTTCACAGGCTCAATAGCTCCAGCTGCCACTCCAGCACCAAAACCGAAGGCTTAAGGTGCCACAGCAGGCACCATTTCCCATGGATGAGGTTGTCCAAGTCTCTGGAATTATGCACAACTTCCCTGATGACACTGGATGCACATGTCACTCACTTGGAACTACCTCGCCATGCCTCATCTTTACAGACAACACAAAACTGAAACTCATCGGAAAACAGGCATCAGTCTCCCTCACACAGATGTCATATTTTCAAACAGATGCTGGCATTGAGTGCTCCCACTGCCATGCCTTACCTACTTCACTCAAGAGACTGATACAGAAATTCAAGATGACTTTGTTTCACAATGTACACTTTGATGATCCTGGAGACCACAGCCTTAAGCACCCAAGTATTTGCACTGGGACACTTAATTTCAACTAACTGGTATCTTAATTGTGAAAGGCTTTCAAACTAGCTGTTGGAAACAGCATGGCTGGGGTGAGAGAGACACTACGAGAAAACAAATTCTCATTTTAAAATTCATCACATGATCAGAAAGCATCAGGAATGGTTAAAGTTGAAATCTAATTCTTTCCAGGAAGTAAAAGCAGAATTGTTGCTAAAAATAACAACTAATTTTGTTCATGCCTCTGGTTAGTATTATTCATAAAACAAGATGTTGCATTTTGGACTATAATATACACCAGAAGTCTTGGTTAACCCTTAATTTTTTAAAAATTGATGTACAAATATAAAACATCTTTATCTTTGTGGACCCGCAATGCTCATTAGTGAAGGCGGCACACCACCGTCTACATTTCCCAAGGAGACTGGGGCATGCAAGGTTCCTGGTCCCCATTCCAACAACTTCCAAAAGGAGCACCAGAACGGGCCCCGTCTGGCTGCATCATTGAATGGCATGGAAGCTTCAAGGTATTGGATTGCAAAACCCTACATAGATCAGTAACACTGGGGTCTCCCTCTCCCCCTTACTGGAGCATTGTTGAGGATCCCGACCATCCACCTCACAGTCTCTTTCACTCACTACCATCAGGAAGGAAGTACAAGAGCATCATGACTGGGACTGACAGAGTGGGTGACAGCTTCTTTCCCCAGGCTCTGAGCCTAATGAACACTCTACCATCACTGAGGTCTCCTCACCAGGAAGCAAACTGTTTACTTGTGCTGCGTACTTAGAATTGTATTTTATTAACATATTAGCGGAAATATTGTCTTTATGTGCTGTATGATATTGGTATTGTGGTTACACTGTGGTCTAGAGGAGCATTGTTTTACTTGGTTGTATACATGTACAGTACACCTGACAATACACTTGATCTTTAACTCAATGAACTTGAACCCTGCTCTACTTGCTTTACACCTACGACTGTGTGGCTGAGCACATCTCTGATGCCATATTCAAGTTTGCTGTGACACCACTGTCGTAGGTCAAATCAGAGGTGGTGATAAGAGGAGGGAGACAGAAAATTTGGCTGAGTGGTGTCATAACTACAACCTCTCACTCAATGTCATCAAAACCAAGGAACTGATTATACACTTCAGGAGAGAGAAACCAAAGGTCCATGAGCCAGTCCTCAGAAGATCAGAGGTGGAGAGGGTTAGGAATTTTAAATTCCTGGGTGTTACTGTTTCAGAGAATCTGTCCTGGACCCAACATGCAAGTGCAATTACAAGGAAACAACAACAACAGTGCCTCTATTTCCTTCGGAGTCTGCAGAGATTCAGCATGACGCCTAAAACTTTTACAAACTTCTGTAGATGTGTAGTGGAGAGTTTATTGACTGGCTGCACCATGGCCTGGTATGGAAACACCAGTGCCTTTGAATGGAAAGTCCGAAAAAAGTTAGTGGATTTGGACCGTACTTTACAGTCAAAGGCCTCTTGACCAGAAGACATCTATATGAAACTGCTTTTGCAGAAAACCAGCATCCGTCATCAGACTTCCACATCACCCAGGCGATGCTCTCATCAAGTAGAAGGTATAGGAACCTCAGAACTCACACCACCAGGTTCAAGAACAGTTACTGCCACTCAACCATCTGGCTCTTGAACAAAAGGAGATAACTACACTCATCTGTTGAGACGTTCCTGCAACCAATGATTTCACTTTAAGGACTGTTCATCTTGTTATCTCATGTTCTCATTTCTTATTGCTATTTATTTCCATTTGCACAGTTTGTCATCTTCTGCACTTTGGTTGATCTTTCACTTTTATAATTACTATTCTATAGATTTGCTAAGTATGCCCATCGGAAAATGAATCTCAGGGTTGTGTTTTGTGACATATATAAGAACATTTAAGAAGTAGGAGCAGGAGTAGGCCATTTGACCCATCGAGACTGCTCCGCCATTCAATCAGATCAGGGCTGATCTGGCCACGGACTCATCTCCACCTATTGTACCTGCCTTTTCCTAATAACCCTTACTTCCCCTGATATGTACTTTGATAATAAAATGATAATAAAATTTACTTTGAACTTTGGATACAAGATAACTCTCAATAAATCAATGACACAAGGGCTAGGGATGTTGTGGATAGTGTGGAGGGCTGTCAGAGGTTACAGCACGATATTGATAGGATGCAAAACTGGGCTGAGAAGTGGCAGATGGAGTTCAACCCAGATAAGTGTGAGGTGGTTCATTCTGGCAGGTCAAATATGATGGCAGAACATAGCAGTAATGGTAAGATTCTTGGCAGTTTGGAGGATCAGAGGGATCTTGGGGTTTGAGTCCATAGGACACTCAAAGCTGCTGTGCAGGCTGACTGTGGTTAAGAAAGCATATGGTGCATTGGCCCTCATCAATCATGGGACTGAGCTTAGCAGCTATGTAGGACCCTGGTCAGACCCCACTTTAAGTACTGTGCTCAGTTCTGGTCACCTCACTACAGGAAAGATATGGAAATTATAGAAAGGGTGCAGAGGAGATTTACAAGGATGTTGCCTGGATTGGGGAGCATGACTTATGATAATAGGTTGAGTGACAGAGGATGAGAGGTGACCTGATAGAGGTGTAGAAGATGATCAGAGACATTGATCCTGTGGATAGTCGGAGGCTTTTTCCCCCAGGGCAGAAATGGCTAACTTGTGAGGACACAATTTTAAGGTGCTTGGAAGTAGGTACAGAAGATGTCAGGGGGGAAGTGTTTTCTTTCTTACGCAGAGAGTGGTGAATGCATGAAATGGGCTGCCAGTGACAGTGGTGGAGGCAGATACAATAGGGTCTTTTAACTGGTACATGGAGCTTAGAAAAAGAGAGGGCTGTGGGTAACCCTAGGTAATTCCTAAGTACAGCATCATGGGCCGAAGGGCCTGTACTGTGCTGTTATGTTTTCTATGTTACTAAATCATATGCAAACACAAAACAATATTGTGCATAATAACTGTCCAGACATAAAAGCTATTGAGAACACCTAATCGCAGCTACACAGGCAAATCAATTTTACGCCTTAAATGCAAATCTGTCATGAGGTCCAAGTAAAAATAAAACATGAGAGACAATCTTCACAAAGTTTAAAAACAGATCAGAGACACACAGGATTGAGAGGGCCGAGCCTTCCAATCACACAGAAAAAAAAGTGTTTTTACTTAATGAAAGTGTCAGTCGGAGCTAATTCATGGATCTTTAATGACATTAATGGCCAATGCTATGTGTACCAATTTCCAAAGGGTTGACCTGCTCATTTTTAAATGCATCATACAAATAAAGCAAAAGGAACCAATGGGCTTTTCACGGAATCAAAATTAGATGAAAACAGGTCATTGGAGATTAAGAACATAGAATCAGAATCAGGTTTATTATCACCAGCATGTGTCATGAAATTTGTTAACTTAGCAGCAGCAGTTTATTGCAATACATTAGTGGTCACCACCCCGTCGATCTTCGAGACATTCCCAGTAGATCCTGAAAAAAAATGAAAAATAAATACACAAATACTGTTGAGAGATTGTTCCTGGGTTGTAGGGTTTTAGTTCCGTTCTTTCTGCCCAGTGCGCATGCGTGTAGCTCCCCTGCCACGCACTTCACTACACAGTGTACTTTAGTGGTCCCCAACCACCGGGCCGCAAGGAAACAATACGAGTCGGCTGCACCTTTCCTCATTCCGTCACGTCCGCTGTTGAACTTGAAGCCATGCGAGGTCATCAGTCGCCTAACCGCAGTCACAGCCTTGCGCAGCCGGCAGGAAGTGCTGTTGGTACCAGCCTGGAGCGCGGACAGATGGGTGGGGCCTCTAAACCTGTTTACTACACCGTATATTCGAGGGGAACCCAGTGCTAAAATATTCGCAGACGACCTAATTCGCGCTCAGGGTTTCGTAAGTAACAGAGCAGCTACCTCGCTGTGGTCTACTGAAAGTCATCCCAAGGCAAACTTTTGTCGGCCGATAGATTCTACAAGAGGGGGCATCCTGTCGCACTCCTCGCTCGGTCAGTCACTCTCTCCGGACTACGACCGCTGCAGCCCCGGCACAGAGACCGCTGGCCCTGACCTTGTCCTCTCACCCCACCCACGACCAGCCGCACTTGGCCAAAGCATCTGGTGGCGGGCGGGCAGGAGACTGGAGTTCAGGCCTGGAGGCTGTCTAATGAGGCAATGAAGCTCTCAAGACTGCTTCGGCACCCTGAGTCCAAGCACCCTGCACTTAAAGACAAACCTGTTGAGCTTTCTCAGCGGAAAAAAACGTGAGCAAGCAGGACAGCAGCTGAGAGCCACGTAAACTAAATTGCGGAATAGACTGGACATAAGGAACCTGCTTCGAGTATTGCAGTATTCCAGCTGTGTTTAACACCACCACCCCCCCACCCCCGTCAGCCAGACTGCAAGAATATTGTCACTATTAAACCGGTCCGTGGTGCAAAAAAACGGTGGGGACCCCTGGCGTTCATACATTATTTCTACTTCCAGGTTGTGGGGCTTCACTTCCGGTCTTTTCTGCCCCGGTGCGCATGCGTGCAACTAATCAATCTGGGGTCAATCTTGCCTTTCACTAAGGCCGAGGTAGGGGATCTTGGGCTTAAAAAGGTTGGTGACCACTACAATACATAATATAAATAAATCTATTACAGTATATGGATATTGAATGGATTAAAAATCATGCAAAAACAGAGGCAAGTGAAAAAGTGAGTTAGTGTTCTCGGCTTCAATGCCTATTTAGGAATCGGATAGCAGAGGGGAAGAAGCTGTTCCATAGAACAGTGGAGCACAGGAACTGGCTCTCTGGCCCACAGTATTGTCCCGAACCAATTAAATTAGTAATCAAACAGCCAACTCATCTCTTTGCCTTCAAAATGTTCATAACCTTCCTTTTTGCCCACATTCATGTGGTATCTACACAACTCTTAGAAGTCCCTAATGTAACTGCCTCTACCACCAGTCCAGGCAGTGTATTCCAGGCACCCAATACTCTGTGTAAAAAACATGCCCCACACGTCTGCTTTGAAATTCCCCCCCCCCCCTCTCAAATGCATGCCCTCTGGTAGTAGACATTTCAACCCTGGGGAAAAGATGCTTGTTTGTCTACTCCATGCATGCCTGTTATAACCTTTTAAGGCTATCAGATTTCCTCTTAGCCTCCTCCACTCCGGAGACAACAAGCCAAGTTTGTCCAAGCTCCCATTACAGCATGTGCCCTCTAGTCCAGGCAGCATCCTGGTGAATGTTTTCTGCACCCTCTACTAAGCTTGGTTTTAATGAGGCCAACAGAGAAAATGCAGGATGGCTTGATGGAGATTCTTCACAATGACCAAAATACAGCTACCGCCTTCAAAGTGAAAGATGAAGAAATCAATGGTTAAACAACTGCTCCGGGCTTTGTTGTTTCTAGATGCCATTTGCTTACTTTTATTGTTCACACAATTTGTTTTCTCCCCCCATCTCTCTGCACTTTGAGTGCCGTTTATTTTAAAAATGGGTTCTTGTTTTTGTGGCTGACTAAAGAAACAGATCAAGGTTGTATAATGTATATAAACATACCTGATAAAAATGTACTTTGAACTTTGAAATCGAAAAAATCTCTGTGCTCATTACAAGGAACACCCTGATCCAACTGCACTCCAAGTGTCATATTTGCCACATCTGTGCCTTACCTATTGGGATACCATATTCCATCTGAAGGGGGACCTCAGTGATTAAGGCTTTCCTATATTTATATGTTACTATTGTCCTACGCCACAGTGTGTGCACACAAGGGGATCATTTTACTCCTACAGTAGCAATTAGTCTCAAAGGAATAGTGCATCTCCTCAGATGCATGGGTTGGTCAAAGGGCACTTTGACTTTTTGGGAAAAAAAGGATTCAAGAGCTTCATGAAATCAGTCAATGAAACAAAAAAATAATGAATAATGAATAATGTATAATTCCAGGAATAAAATTAAATTGTGAACGTAAAGGACAACTAAAGAGGGGACTTCCAGTGCTTTAGAGTGTTCCAATTGATCACAGTTTGCACACAGAAAGAAGATTATGTACTTGCAACAATGTGTATTCATTAAAAAGAAACCACAGTGTAGGCTGAATCCCCAGGGCAATTATCAACCAAATATAAAGGTCAATAGCAATGTCTTCCATTTAGGCCAGGTAAAGAAAACACTCCCACTGGTTCCTCTTCTGGATGGATCTAACTCAATACTGTGTGACCATTAGTAGGCCTCCATGTCCTGATTCAAACCCATCACTTTCTAGCAGGCCAAGTGAGGTTAACAGAAGAAACTCTTTTTTCTTCCAATCCAAGGGATTAGGATCTTTGTTTTGCCTCTTGTTGAAATTAGTTTCCTCAGCAGACAGGAGGCCCTTTGGGTATAAATCTTTGAATTGTACATTATCGGGAGCCACTCCATAATGACTGACACTTGCATGCACTTCCAGCAGCACCAGTCATTAAAAAGGAAACAAAGCTTAGAAAATGACCCGTAAGATAGAGGAGCAGAATTAGGCCACTGTTCTGCCATTTCATCATGGGTGATCTAACTTTCCTCTCAGCCCCAACCTCTTGCCTTCCAAAGCCAGTGCTTTAAAATATGTCTCCTGTCTTTGGGGTTTGGGCCAAACACAGACACTTACTCACACTGACATTTTGGTTGACATGGACAGGTTGGGACCATCCTCTGTAACTGCGAGGGAAGGGGAAGTCTAGAATCCTCTGCTGCACAAGGCTGGATAATTAGATGCATTTCAGATGTAGATAAATTCATTCAACATTATGGGGAATTGATATAGGGATTGAGGACAGCCCAGAGGAGCCAGGAATATATTAAATAGAAGTTAAAACTTCAGGGGCTGATTGGCTCACATGTCAGTTCCTCCTCAAAGGGAAGGTGCTGAATCACGTTTGGAAAAACAGTCTTACACAATACAATTGCTGGTGAAACCATAATCTTCAGAAGCATTTGACGGATTTACCTCTGAAAAGTGCAGACACGGCAACTTTAAGCAGACGAAGGAAAATCACCATTGCCAAAAGCAGGGAAGGAGAAGAAGCCAGAATTAAATGACTGTTTGAAATTTCCTCTACCCAGTATCTTGCAAATGTACGTTTGTTTGCTGGAGAACAAGACTCAGTATTGCTATATTGGTGGGAAATGAGGGACTGCTGTTTTCAGCTCACTCAAGACATGTTGGGTTCAGCAATGAGACCAGAGGGCTTTTGGATACACCAGATAGACCACTCTGCTGTTTCAGAGAAGGCTAAAGGTAGCGGTCTTTCTTAAATTCTTGTCGTGCTCAGAAGCAGCAGTCTTATCGCACTCCTGTTCTTCTCCTCCCCACCCCAACATGGAATATCTACTGTACTTACTAATGGAGTTTTCTTCCATGATCCTGACCACAGTTTTCATCTGGCCAAATGGCAATGTTAAACAGACACTTGATATACTGCCATCAGCAAACAAGAAACTGCCACCCCAATACCTTTCAAATTATTGCTGAAGACTTCAATTGGGCTTGTTTGAAGAATTCTCTGTCCAATTATCATCAACATTTCACTTGCGGCACCAGGAATCCCAGCACACTTGTCCGCTGCTGTACTACCATAAGGAATGCATACTGTGCGATTCCTAGTCCACACTTCGGGAAATCTGATCACTCAGTCATCCTCCTTCTACCCGAATACAGGCAGAGGCTAAAGGGCAAGACTCTGGAGGCAAGAACAACTAAGAGGTGATCACAGGAGGTAGAAGAGCAGTACGAGATTGCTTTGGGTTGATGGACTGGACTGTGTTTAAGGACTCAGAGGATCTGAATGAATACACTACAGTTATCATTGATGAATGCGCCCGCATAGATCATTTACAGTCTTCCCCAACCAGAAGCACTGAATGAACCACGAAATCTACAATCTGCTGAGGGCTAGATCAGTGGTGTCCAGATCTGGTGCAAAGTAAAACACAAAAGGTGTAGGTACCATCTCCAGAGAGCCACCTCACATACAAAGCTACAATTCCAGACAAATTCTGAATTGCTGAAGAATGCTCGACAACTGTGGCAGGGATTAAATGCCTTCTCTTCCTACAAAGTGAAACCAAATGACATAGATGACAAGGCTTCGCTCCAAGAGAGCACAATACTTATGCTTGCTTTGTTGAAATATCAAGGCATCTTCAGGAACTTCAAGAGCTCCCGATGACCCTGTGATTTCAATCTCTGAGGCTGATGTGAGAGCATCCTTCAGGAGGGTGAACCCATGGATGCCCCAGATGGGGTACTAACGACCTGTACTGATCAACTGGCTGCAGTGTTCACCGATATCTTTAACCCAGGCTTCAACAGCTTGAGATACTCACCTACTTCAAAAAGGCTTTAATTACACCAGTGCCCAACAAGAATGTGTTTAATTTGCCTCACTGACTATTGTCCGGTCGCACTCACATACACTGTGATGAAGCACTTTGGGAAGTTGGTGATGAGGCATGACTTGGATTCACTCTAACTTGTGTAGTGGCAAAACAGAAGCCATTTCATTGGCTCTTCACCCAACTCTGGAAACTCTGGACAGTAGAAATGCATACATCAGGATGATCTTCATTGACGACAGCCTGGCATTCAATACAATCATCTCCCACAAAACCAGACTATAGGCTCCAAGAACATCGTCTCAATACCTCCTCGTGCTACTGGATCTTCGATTTCCTCACTAGCTGAGTGGTGCCATAACAATAACCTCTTAATCATTAACAGCAAGACCAAGGAGCTGATTATTGACTTCGAAAGGAGGAAACCAGAGGCCCATGAGCCAGTCCGTATCGGGGGATCAGAGATGAAAAGGGTCAGCAACTTTAAATTCCTTAGTGTTATCATTTCAGAGGATCTGTCCTGGGTCCAGCGTGCAAGTGCACTTATGAAGAAAGCATGGCAAAGCTTTCTGAGAAGCTATGAAAATTTGGCATGTCATCCAAAACTGTAACAAACTTTGAGAGTTATATGGTGGATAGTATATTGACTGGCTGTGCCATTGCCCTGTGTGGAAACACCAATATCCTAGAACAGAAAAACCTACAAAAGTAGTGGATACGGCCCAGCCCATCTCAGTAATGCCCTCCCCACCACTGAGCACATCTACACGGAGTGTTATCACAGGGTAGCAGCACCCATCAATGACCCCCACTATCCAGGCCATGCTCTCTTCTCGCTGCTGCCATCAGGAAGGAGCACAGGAGCCTCAGGACCCATACCACCACATTCACCAACAGTTACCATCCCTCAACCATCAGGCTCTTGAACCAGAGGAGATAACTCCACTTGCCCCAGGACTGAACTATTCCCACAACCCATGGACTGACTTTCAAGGGCTCCACACCTCATGCTCTCCATATTTATTGCTTACTTAGTTATTAACATTCTTTCTTCTGTACTTGCAGTTTGTTGTCTACTGCTCATTGGTTGTTTGTTCGTCCAGCTGGGTGTGGCCTTTCACTAATTCCATTGTGCTTCTTTTACTTACCGTGAATGCCCACAAGAAAATGAATCTCAGGCCTTAATATAGTAATTCAATAATAAGTTCATTTTGAACTTTACCCGTTATCAATTGGCTGCACTATTATTAAACCAGCAGATTTATTAATCTGCAGTGCTATTTTATTGGGAAAAGACAATGAAAGGGATAGGCAAAAGGTCAAGCATTATCACTGAAGAGAGAAGCATTTCAGACCCTACTCAACTTCCTTCCCATGATCCACAAACCTGCTTGTCCAGCTGGACCCACTCCTTTCACCTCGTCCCTGTCCCACTCAAATAATATCTGGATACCTCGACTCTGTTTTATCCCCTTTCCTACCTACATCTGTGATACTTCGCATGCTCTGGACCTTTTCATTGATTTCATGTTCCCTGGGCCCATCAACTTATTTTCACTATGGATGTCCAGTCCCTGTACACCTCCACCCACCCACCAAGAGTGCCTGAAAGCGTGCTGTTTCTTCCTGGACACCATACCCAACCAGTACTCCTCCACCACCACTCTCCTCCATCCAGCAGAACTTGCCCTCACTCTTCATAATGTCTCCTTTGGCTCCTTCCACTTCATTCAGACAAGAGGTGTAGCCACGGACACACCCATGGGTCCCAACTATGCCAGGCTTTTTAAAAATCGGCTATGTGGAACAGTCTATGTTGAAGCCTACACTGGTATCACTCCCCCACTTTTCCTACGCCACATCAATGACTACACTGATGCTGCTTCTTGCACCCATGTGAAGCTTGTTGACTTCATCAATTTTACCTTCAACTTCCACCCTACCCTCAAATTTACCTGGTCCACTTCCTGGTCTTTCCCCTTTCTCACTCTCAATGTCCATCTCTGGGGACAGCTTATCTACCGATTACTATTATAAACCTACGGACTCTCAGACACCTGGACTATATATCGCTCCCCACCCATCCCCTTCTCTCAACTCTTCCGTCCCCACTGCGTTTGCTGTCAGGATGAAGCTTTCTGTTCTCGAACGAAGGAGATGCCCTGCTTTTTCAAAGAAAGAGGCTTCTCTTCCACCACCATCAATGCTGCCCTCAACTGCGTCTCTTCTAATTCACATACTTTTCTCTTATTCCATCCTCCCGTCATCCTTCCATTCACCCACAGGGATAGGGTTCCTCTGGTCCTCACCTACCACCCCATCAGCCTCTGTGTCCAGCACATAATTTTCCAGAACTTCTGTCTCCAACTGCCAAGCACACCTTCCCTCACCCCCACTTTCTGCTTTCCATTTATATTGATCCCTATGTGACTCCCTTGTCCATTTGTCCCTCCCCACTGATCTCCCTCCTGGCACTATCCTTGCAAGTAGAACAAGCAGTGCACCTGTCCCCTACAGCTCTCCCCTCACTACCATTCATGGTCGTAGACAGTCCTTCCAGGTGAGGTGACACTTCACCTGTGAGTCTGTGGGAGTTAAATACTGTGCCCAGTGCGGCCTCCTGTATGTCAGCAAGACCCGACGTAGATTGAGGGAGACCATTTCGCCAAGCACCTATGCTCCACCCGCAAGAAGTGGGATCTCCTGGGGGTCACCCATTTTAATTCCACTTCCCATTCCAATACATCAATCCATGGCTTCCCCTACTGTCACGATGAGGCCACTCTCAGGTTGGAGGACAACACCTTACATTCCATCTGAGTAACCTCCAACCTGATGGTGTGAAAATCAATTTCTTGAATTTTTGGCCATGCTCCCAATCCCTTCCATTCCCCATCCCCTTTCCCCCCTCTTACCTTCTCTCCTTGCCTGCCCTTCACCTCCCTCTGGTGGTCCTCTCCCCTTTTCTTTCTTCCATGACCCTCCATCCTCTCCAGCAGACTCCCCCTTCGCCAGCCCTGTATCACTCTCACCAAGTAACTTCCCAGTTCTTTACTTTATCACTCCACCTCCTGGTTTCACCTACCACCAAGTGTTCATTTTTCCTTTTCCCCACCTTTTAAAACTACTCATCCTTTTTTCTTCAGTCCTGCCAAAGGGTCTCAGCCCAAAACGTCAACTGTACTTTTTTCCCATAAATGCTGCCTGGCCTGCTGAGTTCCTCCAGCGTTTTTGTGTGTGTTGCAAGCACTTCAGATTGATGAATTTGCATCAGTACTCAGGATGTTAAAATAATTTTGCCAAGTACTTGACCAGAAAAAAAGCAAATAGAAACAATAATGGTGAAACAAGGAAGAAAAGAAGTGTTAGGTCACATTTGGAAGTGAAACTGAACCAAAATTTTAAATCAGTTTCTCCCCACATAAATGCTTTTGGACTGAGTGTCCTGAGCATTCAGTCTACATTTCAGATTTTCACGTTATACTGTAAAGCACACCTCTGACAAAGTACAATTAAGCCTGGTCTATAAGATTCAGAAGGCCACAGAAATAAACCGCTACTATTGATTTACAATCCTTCAATTCCTCTCAGCAATGCTCTGCAACAGCAGACTTCTGTGTCTTAACCAAGAGCCAGAGAGATGCACAAATGGCCACAAGCTGGGTGCAAGATGGAGTCCCACAATACCACGTAGAGCAGAGTCATTTGGTATTTATTGGCATCAGGGGAGCCAGGTTTCATGGACTTAATAGGAGAATAAAACTAGTGGCAGAGAGAAATTTGATTCTGAATACCTTTCCATTAATGCAATAACACCCAATTTTGATGTTCTTAGACACCCACAAGACCGTAAGATATAGGAGCAGATTTAGGCCGTCTGACCCATTGAGTCTACTCCGCCATTTCATCATGGCTGATCCAATTTTCCTCTCAGCCCCAGTCTCCTGCTTTCTCTCATATCCCTTCATGCCCTGACCGATCAAGAACCTATCAAACTCTGCCTTAAATATACAGAAAGACTTGGTCTCCACAGCTGCCTGTAGCAACAAATTCCACAGATCGACCATTCCCTGACGAGAGAAATTCCTCATCTCCACTCTGAAAGTAAACCCCTCTATTCTGAGGCTGTGTCCTTTGGTCTTCAACTCTCACACGATAGGAACATCCATCCTCTCCACATCCACTCTATCAAAGCCTTTCATGATTTGACAGGTTTCAATGAGGTCACCCCTCATTTCCCTGAATTCTAGAGAATACAGGCCCAGAGACATCAAATGCTCTTCATATTCAATCCTGGAATCATTTTCATGAACCTCCTTTGAACCTCTCCACTTTTAGCTCATCTTTTCAAAGACAGGGGCCCACTCTTGCTCACCAGTATTTTATAGAGTTTCAACATTACATCTTTGCTTTTATATTTTAGTCCTCTTGAAATGAATGCTAACATTGCATTTGCCTTCCTCACCACAGACTCAACCTGCAAATTAACCTTTAGGGAATCTTGCACAAGGACTCCCAAGTCCCATTGCACCTCAGTTTTTTTGTATTTTCCTACCCATTTAGAAAATAGTCTACCTTTTCAGTTCTACATTTCATTTCTAATCAGGCACATGTCCATTTACATAAGGTTATAATGATCCCAGACAGCACTGATTTATGTAGTGCTCCACCTCGGAGGGGCATATCCTCAGCGTTATCTGGGTCTGAGAGTACACAACATCAACCAAATCTGCTTTGTCTATCCTACTTGTTACTTCTTCAAAGAATTCCAAACGATATGCCAAGCAAGACAGCAGCCTATTTTATCCTGTGCCTCAAAGTACCCGAGACCTTATCCTGAATAATCAACTCCAGCATCTTCCCAATCGGAGAGGTCAGACTAATTAGTATATAGTTTCCTCTCCTTTGCCTCTCTCTCTTCTTGGAATGACACTTGCAATTTTCCAGTCTTCCAGAACCATGGAGTGAACCCTGGGTTGTACATCATCTGCTCTAAGTGACTTACCTACCTTCAGAACTTTGTTTCCCAAGAACCTTCTTCTTAGTTTTGGTAACTTCACAGACTTCATGACCCTGACACCTGGAACTTCCAACATACTGTGAGTTTCTTCCACATTAATAACCATGAATATGAAGTAACATTAACAAAACTTTAACTACTCCTAGACCGATATCATGCGTCACTGTGTTGAAGTTCCAAACGCTTGGTCCTTGCACATTAGATATATTTTAAGTGCTGGTATGCTGGTCTTAGACAGCGGGGTTTCAGTGCTGAGACACTCGATCTCCAGCTGATTCAGGTTTTATGTTTTCTATCATTCATTGTCCTGGATGAACTTTTAAATACACTAATCTGAAGATGCCATTCATATTTTCATGATATTCCTCATCTTATTCAAATGGCGACAGTTGGTTATCAAATGTTGACGGAATCTCTTCAGCACACAACATTGGCTGATTGATCACCAGTGTATGCTTAAGATTACCAAGCTTTTGCTTTTATTCAACAAGCTCCATTGAGAGCTCAGAGACGATGTAGGGTGTCCATATGATAGCAAGAAGCAATTGTAATGGGTGCGTGGAAAAAGTTAATGGCAATCTTGTCAATGGAAGATCTGGCCCAGTAATGTTTAAACTGATGATGTCACGTTAGATCTTCCCAGGAATCCATGCACAAACGTAAAAGCTGAATCATCCAAGCTGTCATTCAGAAAAGCATCGACAATTGCAACAGGACTATGGTTTAGTAAATGGGAAAGGAATTTGCAAAAAAGAATGTTTTCATGACTCTAAACTGAAACTGTTAATTTAAGACTCACATAATGAATGTTAATAATTGAATGAAATAAATTAAATGAACAAGCAGAATGGCTTATGAAATTATCACAAACATTCACAGCCTGTGAACATAAGCAGCTTTTATGTTATTAATTTTGGCCAATAACTTTTGCCAGTAATTATTAGTCTCCCAATTACTTTTCACACTTCAAAGTACAGCATTTAGACAGACAAAGACGGGAAAGAAAACCACCTGGAGTACTGGCTCAGATTTTCAGGTTGTGATGATGTCAGCATTCTCTGTCATTAAAGCATGAAATTGACAGCAACCCCAAGACACCGTCATGGCCCTAATTTGATATGGCAATCTATGTGATCCAGCCCTCCTTCACTGGCTGTGCAGCTTAGTGTTCTTCTCCAACATAGTCAAAGCAAACCCATTAAGTTGAAGTGAACTTCAGATACATGCACAGCAGCCTTACTTCTAAACACTTAAAATATTACATGCTGTTATAATCATATTTGAATGAGAGCATAGTGTAATAATCCATCATTTAATAGATGCCTTAGTGATACAACTAAACTTTATGGATTATCATCACATGAAAAGCTACAAAATTTAAGATTAAAAAAAAATTAAAGCCTGTTTCTCAAAGGCTACTTTCTACCCTAATCTTAGTTAAAACTATGTATCCCCTTCCTGGCTTCTGAAGAATTATTTAAGGTGGTTGGTGCTGGTGTCATGGCTACTGGGTGCCAGGAAATCCTTCCACAGTAATAGCTGAGAGCAATCAACAGCAAGATGGCTTGTTCGAGATCAGGGGAACTTTCATCCAAAATGGCAGCCAAATTTACTTTACCACTGACTGTAAAATCTGGGCCACTGAACCAACAGACAATGGGTTTCTCATCTAAATGGAATACTCAGATGATATGTTATTAACTTTATAGGAAGACTGTTAATGAACAGAGTAAGATAAATGTTATGTTAGTTTAAACTAGAGCATAGAAATCTTACCATGAGCATCTAATCACATCACTTGGAACTAATAGAGTGACAAAGTATGGCCTACACCAACCATCAAGTACCCATCCAGATCAACTCCCTCCCCCCTTGCCCAGACTATTTAACCACACCTTAAACAATTTACCAATGTCCAATTAACCTAGCAACCCACATATCGCTTGCTTGTGGGAAGATACTGGGGCACCCAAAGGATACCCACATGTTCACAGGGAGAAATGCAAACTCTCCACAAACAGCCGATCGAAACCAGGACACAGCGCAATGAAGCAGCAGCTCTCTGAGCTTTGATATAATATGTCTTCAATAATGCAAACCCAAACCATAGCCACATTTGCTGGATGAGAAGCCAGTGAATTTTTCATTTTTGCTGATTTAAGTATCAAAATTAACCAGGAAAGCAGAATAAATCCCACTCTCTTTAAAAAAAGGAAAGCAACATTGTTAACAAAAATGTGGATATTGCTCCTGTCTGACATCACATCTGAAAGGCAAAGGACCAACCTGTCTTGATCATGGTATTAAACTGGACAGTCAACTTTAATTACGAGCTTATTGTGTTATGAGAATTTGTTATGAGGAATAAACCGTTTAGCCCCTTAGGCAACAGAACATCCATCCAACCCTTACACAGCAAAACCCATAAGTTGTCTTAGGCCAGTCACAAAGAATCTAAACAAACATTTGAAGTCACATGCTGTGCTACATGAAAAATACTGTAATGGGTGCCTTCAGCCCGTGGAGTAGACTATGACAAAGCAGTACCCTGCATGTAACCAAGCTGCACTTGGCACAAAAGGGAGTGGGGTTTGCATTTTACAGAAAGAATGGAACAGCAAGCAACTTTCATCAACTGAAAATGCAAATCACATCTGTTGAGTAGAGAGCCTTGTGTTGCTGACAACATTACACAAGCACATTCTTAGTGCTAAAGTAGCCTGCTTTGCAAACAACTTAATAAGTAAGTGCAAAGGAAAGTGGATTGTAATTAAATTTGGCTGTGAACTAGCAAAACACTGTATGAGTAACTTTACTGAACTATCAAGAACAAACCACAGTTCCAAGCATTCGGAAATACAACCAGACTGGGGTTCAGCAACTCCATATTGTTCCATTTCATTCAAAACCAATTTTAACATAGATACTTATTGTTATTTTGCTTGGATAGCTCAGGCCTGACATCAAAAGCTTTGACCACTCAGAGCAACTGGAACAACAAGTTACAGATGATAACTAAATTAATATTACTCCACATTGACCCATGATTTCTATATTAAGTATGGAATTGTTCTTACTTTGGAAGCATCTTGAGTTGATTTTCTCGCAGCTCCAATATCTCCAGTTTAGTTAATCTGAAAAATAAAGTGGAAAACAGTTAAATACCACTCGTTTATAATGGTGCAAGGCACTGAGAAAATACTAATATTTTCTAATGCAGAACCAGGAATGTAAAATAAACACGTGGAACAACATTAACGACACACACTGCCAAAGCCCTCCCACCATTAAGCAATCTACAAGGGACACTCCCACAAGAAAGCAGAACCACCATCAAGGATTCCCACTATCCAGGCCATGCTCTCTTCTTGCTGCTGCCATCAGGGAGGAGGTACAGGATCCCCCGGTCCCGCACCACCAGGTTCAGGAATACAGTTGGCCCTCCTTATCCGTGGGGGATTGGTTCCGGGACCCCCCCCCCCCCCCCCGTGGATACCAAAAAACGCGGATGCTCAAGTCCCTTATTTAACCTGTCTCACTGTGCTGGTCTTTAGGACCCAGTGGAACCCCGGACTTTATTTATCAGTGCAGTGGGCATCAGGACCCGGCGGTGCAGCTCTGAATCCGCAGTGTTTCTGTTCACGAAAATAATCACGGTCACGACTGAAAATAAGTGGAAGTAATAAAGCGATCGGAAAGAGGTGAAATGCCATCGGTCATTGGAAAAGCGTTAGGCTATAGTCGGTCAACGATCGGAACAATTTTAATGGAGCATGTGAAAGGCCCTGCCCCAATGAAAGCTACAATTATTACTAAGCAACACAGTAGTTTAATTATTGAAATACGTATGTTTCCTAGGTGTTTTATATGCATAGAAAGGTAAAATATGTACTATATACTAAAAAAAATGTTTGACTGACGCTAAATAATACCGGATGTACCTGTTCCAACTTCAAATCTGACTTAAAGACGAATTCAGGAATGGAACTCAGTCATAACCCAAGGACTGCCTGTACTTTTAAATCATCTCTAGATTACTTATAATACCTAATACAATGTAAATGCTATGTAAATAGTTGTTATATTGTATTGTTTAGGGAATAATGACCAGAAAAAACAGTCTGTACATGCTCAAACAACGAGTGCTGGAGAGAGAAATTCCGGGTTTTCCCGATCCGCGGTTGGTTGAATCCACGCATGCAGAATCCGCAGATAAGAAGGGCCGACTGCACTTATTACCCTTCAATCATCAGGTTCCTGAACCAGCATGGATAACTTCACTCACTTCCAAACTCAACTCATTCCACAACCCATGGACTCAACTTCAAGGACTCTACAACTCATGTTCTCAATGCTATTTATTTATTTACTTATTTTTTTTTAATTCACACAGTTTACCAACTTTTGCACATCGGTTGTTTGTCCATCTTTGTATGTAGGTTTTCCACTGATTCAATTGTATTTTTCTGTTCCACTGTGAATTTAAGAAAATCTCCAAGTAGTATATGGAGACTTATACTTTGATAATACATTTACCTTTGACCTTTGAAAGATACACAAGTTAAGTAGAAGTCAGGGAAGGAAGGAAGGTCAACAACCTCTTATTGATGAGATGGGTACACAAGTGACATTTCACAAAATGAAAACTGATTAGGAGGCAGGTAGAATAGGAAAAAGTGTTTGAGGAATGGAAAAACTGAAATAGCGAAGGATTGGGAAGGCTGGGATCATTGAGATTTCAGAATTTCAAATGGTCTTTACAGAAAACTGAATAGAGAGAGGCAGAAAGTTTGAATTAATTGGAGCAAAAGCCAGATGCAAGATGAACAATTGGGATTGGTCTGAGGGGTAAAGTTTCTTTCTCCATTATACTACTTAGAGATTTCCTTAAATTCACAGTGGAGCAGAAAAACACAATTGAATCAGTGGAAAAACTACATACAAAGATGGACAAACAACCAACGTGCAAAAGGTGGTAAACTGTGTGAATAAAAAAAAATCCAATGATTTGCACAATGAGAAAAGCATTTCTTTGTTTAGAGATGCAGTACGGTAACAGGCCCTTATGGCCAAATGAACCCGCACCATCAAATTACAGCCATTTGACCAATTAATCTTCTAATCTGTATATCCTGGGAGAGTGGGAGGACACCAGTGCACCCAGAAGAATTCCGTGGGTCACAGGAGCCTAAGGCAGAGAGGACAAGGTAAGAGAAAAACAAAAAGCAAGCGGAATTAGAAAAGTGAAAATTAGATGTTTTTGGCCATGGCTGCAAGATCCCAGGTAACCAGGTTCAGCAAAAGGTCAAAAGGGGAAAGAAACAGAAGTAGAAGGTTGTGAATATTTCCAGTATTAAGTTAGAGAAGCAATGGTAGAAGCTGCATTGTAAAACGATGCACATTAATAGTCACTGAAAGACTAAGACAGAAAAAGAGATGGGAATCATAAAGATTGAGAAGTTACTTAAAGGCAAAATGCATGGCATTAGATCAGACAACGAATAAATGGACAAATGAATAAACAGATGGCTTAGGGTTTCAAAGAATGTGATTGTGGTATGATCAAGAAAAGTCCAGTTCATTAACTTTGTATTTCCTACTTTTCAAGTGTATGGATCCCGCAAGTTATTCCTTACTGGCCCTCCCACATTGCCAAATGCTTCTTGACTCTTGGGAGACAATCAACCAGATCAAATAAGACATTATAATTACAGTGGGAAATTGAACACCAAGTTGCCAATTTCACAAATGTTAAAATAAATGCAGACTTATTTTACCAGGACAAAAATAAAACAACCCAAATAGAAATGCTAAAGTTCAGAAACTACTTTAAACACAAGATATTCTGCAGATGCTGGAAATGCAGAGTAACAGGCACAAAGTGCCGGAAGAAATCAGCAAGTCCAGGCAACATCTGCAAAAAGAATAAAGAGTTGAGGTTTCAGCTCAAGATGCTTTCCATAGATGCTGCCTGACCTCCTGAGATCCTCCAACAGATTGTGTGTGTGTTGTTCAGAATCCATTTTCTTTGGTCTGCCTCAAGATTGAGATTTATTTCCAGTTTTAAAGAACATAAATACATCACAGCCCAATAGTATCAGCACAAAATGGAATTTCAGTAGAAGATACACTGCACAGTAACACAGCTGGTATGCTGACAGAAGTTTTTACTTTACAACATCTTTAGTTAAACCCAGATACAATTTACCTGTTTCAGGTAACTAGCACCTAACAACAGCCTTTCATAAATTCACCACGAAAGTCCAAGTGGAAGCACTGATACACTAGACATTTTAAACTTCAAAAAAGTTTCATAATAGACCCTTGAAGCTTAGTAACAAATGCAGAGGTATTTTTACAAACAAATCAGTACCCATATGCAACTTATTAAGGGAGGGTGTCACAATAGTGCAGAATAAAAATCTACAGCTATTCCAAATAAATTATACATGTATGCTCTGGGAGAACCAAAAATAATTATTAGCCAAGCCTACATAATTTATAACTTGACCCAAAGCAAATAAAGGTTGCTGTCCTTAGTAAATCCAATCAAAATTTGTGGAATTAAGTAACATACCAACAGTTCATTTAATGAACTTCAACATCTCAAAAGGCAAATATAGACCAAATGAACAACTTCTGAAATTCATCTATTTTTAGCAAATTTATTGTAGGATGTAGTATGCCTATAGAGATATACCAGTTGTATACCTATAAATAATTCAGTTTTGACCCTTCCCTTTCTTATAGGGAACACACAGCATTTTGAATGCAATGTTCAATTCTACTGCATTACCATCAAGTACATTCAGTGGGCTTCTACAGGGTCCCATTTCCCCAGCTATGTGTGTTGAACGTCAATGATATATACTTGTATTTATGTATCATAGTTTGTAAGCTTATGAATAAGCTCAAACTTTAAAATGTGATTTATAAAGATTCAAGCTGGAGTCAGAGGCAGTTGCTCCTAAGTCACTGAGTGCTGTTTTTGAGATTGCTCTACGAGAAGAAATCATGTCCTGGGTGCTGAGGGCTCTTAATAATGGGTGTCACCTTCTTGAGTTACCACTGCTTGATGACGTCCTAAATGGTGGGGAGAGCTGCGCTTGTAATTGAGCTGGCTGCGTCCACGACACACTGCAATCTCTTGTGATCCCGTGCACTGAAGACTCCACACCCTGTTGACTTGCAGCCAATCAGAATGCTCTAAAATTAGTAAGATTCCTTGATAGGAACATTTTGGCAAATGGAATTCAGTCCAGAAGCTAAGAGGCAATACATTGGGAATAGCAAACAAGGAAAGGGAATGCCTAATAAAATGTTGGCTTGGACAGTGTTGATGACCCAGGGGATCTTAGACTGCATGTCCCCAAATGGTTTACTATTGCAGCATGTACTAAGATACAGAAAAAAGCTTTGTTTTGCATGCTCCCAAGATAGAAGTACAATATGGTTGGACAAAAGGAAAAGCAATTAACACAACATGCTTTCTATGGTGCATCTATAAACATTAATGAAGGTCATCAGAAACATGCTGATTTTTCTTAGCCTTCTGAGGAAGTAGAGGTGCTGTTGTGCTTCCTACATAGTTGGACTAGGACAAGATATCAGCGATACCTTGAGGGCTATGTGGTAAGGAAATTCTAGGCAGTTTCTAAAGTAGGTTACATGGTTGGCTAACATTGCAGGCCGAGGGGCCTGTAATGCGCCATAGATGTCTATGTTCTATATATGAATCTATGAATCTCCACTTCAATACCATTGATGAAGGCAAGGGCATGTACCCCACAGCACTTCCTGGTGAACGGCCAACTCTTCTATTTCACTAATATTGAGAGAAACGGTGTTATCTTGACACCATGCTACTCGGCAAAATATCTCCTTCCTGTGCTCCTCGTCATTGTCTAAGATGTGGCCCAGTACAGTGGCATCATCTGCAAAGTTGTAGATGGAGCTGCAGCAGAATCTGGCTGCAGAGCTCTGAGTGTATAGGCAGTAAAGAAAGAGGCTGAAAACAGTGTTGAGGATAATCACAGTGGATGTGTCACTGCTTCTCTTGACTGACTGTGGATTGCTGGTCCAGAAGGTAAGAATCCAGTTGCAGAGAGAGTCCAAGGTTGAAGAGTCGAAGATGTGCTTGTCTGTTGCAGGCAGAGTGCCGTCAATAAACTGGAGTCTCACGTAGGTGTCTTGGTTATCCAGACACCTCAGGGCACGAGGACAGGTACAAGAAGAGGCATGAGGAAGCCACATATGTGATGCTTATTAACTGAGCCATCAATTACAAGAGCAGAAAGCCTGCTGGAAATTTATTGAAGCTTGTACAAGTTCCAATATGATGGTGTGGTAACTCTAGCACAAGGGAGATTTACAAGTTAACACCAGTTGTGGAGAATGACTTGTCACAGAGTTAAAGAGAGAGCATGGAAATAGGTCTTTTAGCCCAACCATCAACCATTCATTTACCCTAATCCTAAATTATTTTCATACTTCCCACCTCCTCTTCAGCACCCCTAAATTGTAGCACTCAATGATACACCAAGGGTAATTTGCAGTGGCTAATTAACCTATAGCTTACATGCCTTTGCAAAGGGGAGGAAATTGGAACCCCAAAGGAAACACACGTAGTCACAAGAAGAACTGGCAAACACCACACAGCAGCACCCAAGGTCAAGTCTGAACTTGGGCGTTGGAACAAAAACTTCCAGGGAAGATTTAAACTGATGTGTACAAAATTATGAACAGACTTGGTCAAGTGAAAAGAGGATCTATCGTGCCACTTAGAGTGGTCAACAATAGCTGGGAGCAGTGAGTGGTAGCATTTTTAAGATAATTGGTTAGAGGACCAGTGGTGGCTGAGGAAAACATTTTTCATACAAGTATAGAATCCGGAATGCCCCATGCTAAATCAACTCCTGGGTAAACGGAGGTTCCCTAACAAGTGGGGCTTGAAACGAGGTGGGAAATAAATTAGCCCAAATTGCTGTTTTACCAGTCTAACAACCCTCTGTCATGAATGCTTGTGATCCATAAAGGGAAAGAGGCTGATAATATGGGCTGAGTGTGTGACCTAAATGGGAATTAAGGCCAAACACTAAAACTGGTACACTAATGTCAGATAGGGTCTGGAATCAACCCTTGATGAAAGAACCAACACAGGCTTCATCCTCAGCAATCAAACTATTAATAATGTGTTCATTCATGACAATGATAAGATAGAATAATATACTATTAGATCTTGAGATTGGGGGCAGAAATCGAATTATGTGTCTGAGTAATGTATCAAATGATTTCAGACTGAAAGCTTTGCCGTCGTGCTTTTGGACGCGTGGATGAGCTCACTAAAACATTTGGAAGTTAGACTCGTGAAGCATGATAATTTATCATTTGACTAATTTTTAAAATTTTGCCAATGAAACTTGAGCCAATTCTTCTACATTCATCGTCAAAGTTCAAGTTCATTGTCATCAAACGTAGACATGCATACCACCAAACGAAACAACGTTCCTCCAGACCAAGATGCAGAACAGGACATAACTCATTCACAACATTTAAAGTAATATTATCACAAATGATAAAGTATAATCCAGAAAATTGACAGTGCAAGTTAAGAATTGTTTACTTAACAGTAGAACGCTACTAGCACTTCATATGTAGTGAGACCTAAGTGGTGGTAGGGAATTCACTAGTCTCATGGCTTGGGGAAGAAGCAATTTCACATCCTAGCAGTCCTTGTCCTAATGCTATGGTGCCTCCTACCTGATGGTAGAGGGTTAAAGATTATGGGATGGATCCTTGACAATGCCAAGGACCCTCCATTTGCAACATTCCCAATAACCATCTCAAATGAGTGGAAGAGAGACTATTCATTACAAACAGCAATATATCATAATATCTTTAATAAAGTCATTGATATGAATTATTAACAGCCAGTCTCTGGAGTATCCTTCCACAGCCTCAAATAGGTTTGTACAGCTGTTTCCAATACCAGCATTTCCACCCACTATAAATTACTGATCTAATCCTAAACAAATATTCATTTAGCATTCAGTACATATAGAAGGCTTTAATTTTCATTACTTTAGTGATAGCATGCTGAACACAACAAACTGCATTATCTTCTACAGAGGGAGCAAACCATCTTCACTGCTGCTGCTTGGCAGTATGAAAGGGGGATCTGATACTTCCCTGCAAATACAGGGAAAGTCACAAAATCACACGCATTTCCATGAATGCTTTCCAACACACACACACACGAGATCTGAAAATTATGATGGAAGAAAGAGGAAAACGCATAGTTTAATAAAACTATTTTTGTCAATGTTCATGCTTAAGGAAACAATTCCTCACAGTAGGATCACCTAAGGAACACTTTTGAGACAACAAACTGTCAAAAACAGAGCCCTGGTTGCTACATTTAGTTGGCACTTGAACATAGCTAACCCTATCCCTACGCATCTACAGGCAGGAAATAAAAAGAACCACTGTGTGCACGATGCCATGCACAGTGTGAACACCACTCTCCTCCTTTGGTCCTCAAACTGCAGAAAATGCACGCACAATGCTGTTGCTGTGATGCAATCTTCCCCCCCCCCACCCCCAAGAGAATTTAAGGTCACTGTTCTTGTCAGTAACAACATATTCTGTTCGTTAGTAGGTGAACTTATAGAAATCACTAGAAATTAGCCAAGTAACTTACACTCCATTTATTAAAAACACACCTTTCACTCCCTGCCAACCAGTTCCATGGTAAAAAGAAACTTGCTTCTTTTTAGGTTGCTGTTTTACTGTACACCATATGATTTCATTTGTATGAGCGTCCAAATATATATATGTTATCAGCTTTGCAGAAGATTCCAGTTATAAAGCCACTATAAACTTGTTTATCACTTGAATTTTCTGCTCCATAGATAATCTAAACAGAGCATCAAGCCTCCAAATCTTTTCCAATGACGCTCAAGATAAGCCCGCAGAATATTACATCTTCGAGTTCAACACAGGGTTGAACTGTTTCAAACAAATAAATCATTGTATTTCCATTTGTACACCCACCAGGTCCACCCTCTTATCGCGTTACCATACTTATTGCAAAACATCTTTATCTGCTCTGTTACTGAATTTCTCCTGCTAAGCATGGACCTCCTTTCCCCTGCAGCTCTGTTGAGAACTTGTTAATCTGAACCATCAAATCTGCTCTTCTTTCCAACAGAACGATCCTGCTGAATGTGCTTTATTGTGACTTCTTGTAGCATTGGATGCAGTTCTGTTCATGAAAACAGTGCGTAATCAGATTTTTAAGTGGTACAGGCCTGTTTTCTATAACTGCCCATATTATATTGGTCTACATGCTTGCTACAATTCTTTAATTTCACTAAATATTTAACTGAACACTCCTCATAACTAATAGAATATATAATGCATCCAGTCAGTAACGATTACCACAAAGCAGGTTGTAACTATCATCTTGTAAAATGTTTTAAAAATACACGGGAGAAGTTGTGCAAAGTTGAATTTCCATAAATCAAAAATCTTAACCTGGGAAGCCCCAATATTTGCTTCGCGCTGACTACTATGTTACCAAAGACTGAAAAATTAATTTTCTTAAACAAGCAATTCAAATTTTTGATATATGATTTTCTTAAAAACAGATTTGCCAGCCAGTTACAACAAAACCTGTGACTTAATATCAGCTATAATCAAGATTATGACAAGAATGTGGTTGCCATGTTTAGTAAGTTTAGAGATGACACTAAAACTCATGACATAGCAGACAATAATGGTTTATCTGGGATTACAACAGGACTAGGACTTAGGTCAACTGGGAAGTGGGCCAAGGAATGGCAGATGGAATTTAACTCAAGTGTGAACTGCTGCATTTTGGCAAGTTAAACCAGGGCAGGGCTTGCACATTAAATTACAGGCTCTGGAGAGCGTAGTAGAACAGAATCACTGAAGAATCTGAGAATCCTGTCATTGATTTTATAGTTTGACCTTCCAAAGTGCATCTTCTCACACTTTTCCAGGCTGAACTCCATCTGCCACTTCTCAACAAACAGCAATTTTAGGAAGAAAGGAATGTTAGAGAGAAGCTATAGATGCCAAAATCTGGAGAAAAAAGCAAAAGCCAGTGGAGGAACTCGGTAAGTTAGGAAGCATCCATGGAGGCAAAGGGATAGTTGATATTTTGGTTTAAGAACTTGCACCAAGACCTTAAAGTTAATTTTTCCCTCTTCACAGATGTGGTTCGTTTCCAGTATTTTCTGGTTTTGTTTTATATTTCCTGCATTAAGCAGACTTGATTTTCATTATTGCTGATTTCACTGCCACGCTCAGGACTGTGTCGACGTCAAAGTTCTCCCTCTGCTCTCTGGCACCATAACCATTTCACTTCGCACACACTCTGTGGTTTCCATTTGCTTTCTTGTATCTCTAACTTATGCCCAACTCTGGCCTCAACCTATCATGGATATTCAACTCTTTAATCCAAACCTTTCCCCACCTAAAAAGGGACCAGAAAAGGGGTGTTTAACCTGAAGCATCAACTTCCTTCCCATTCCTTAGATACTGACCTGCTGCGTGTTTCCAGTACTTTCTGTTTTTATTTTGTTTTTAAAACAAACAAATCACTCAGGGAATAAATTAACTTGCTTACCTTCCAAAATTTGCTGGCAAAAACTCCAAAAAGGCATCATTTAGATAAAGCTGTGTCAGACTCAATAACTGTGTGAAGCCATCAGGAAGCCTAGAAGAGATACAGACAACCGAAAACTTTAATTTCTTAGATGATACTCAGGGATACAAGGTATGAATTTTTTAAAAAAACATTCAACAAAAGGGATCAATTTTAAAACCATGGTTTAATATAACACTTGTGTACATGCCTGACATTAATGTTTGAAATCCCAACCAAAATTACGCACAACTTTAGTTCAAGTACTTGGAACATGTAATGATTTGAAGCAGGAAATTTTTGCTTCAATTGTGTGAATAATGAAAACAAATGAAAACAACTCCTTACAGAAGAGCACTGGAACTGAACTCTGACCTTCAGAATGTCCTGAGCTGAAAGAGTTGTGCTAACCATTCGGGTACTGTGGCACCCAACAATGTTGCCTCTGTAAGTACTTCGGCAGACATGCGTCTCTTTATGAAGGTGCTAAATCTCTCCCAGATCTCTACATTTTTCGTAAATACTGGCACCTGCACCCAATTATTGATTTACAATTATCTAGCACAACTTCCAAATGAACTGCTACTCTCTTCTAAAATATTGGATCTTACACCTTTAACTTTCATAATCAAACTGCTTTTTAAATATGCACATATAATACCCCTTTATTCACCTAGTAGTATATTTCTTTTTTTTTGCAAATTGTACACACTTCACTTTTGATATTCATGAATTCTTTATTAACTCCGGCCTTAACACAGAATTTTAAATCATCTTAGTCTTGGATCTGGTTATCTATGAAAGCAGACTTTGAACTAGATTTTTTCTCTCCATCTTTCATCTGAAGATACCCCAATTCACCTT
This sequence comes from Hypanus sabinus, assembly GCF_030144855.1. NCBI lineage: Eukaryota > Metazoa > Chordata > Chondrichthyes > Myliobatiformes > Dasyatidae > Hypanus > Hypanus sabinus. The sequence continues at coordinate 32,758,201 of NC_082712.1, read as the reverse complement.
TTGTTACCTTTTCTGTCCAGTGAATCCCTCACCTAACTAATCTAATTTTATCCAATCAAACAGCTCAGGCTCGATCTCATTGTTCCTTTCCAAGCTTTTCCTTTTGAAAAAAGGAAACATTAAATTCAAACATATAGATCTATGATTCAGAACTGGATGTAAAAACCTTACCATATTCCATAAATGTTATGCTTGCACTGCCTTTAACTCTAAAATTCAAACTCAGCATTACATAATCATCAATGGAGATCAATAAAGTGTGAAAAGCAATTCCACAAACAAAATCAATTTTCCATGTATGTGCAGAATAGCATTTATAAAGGAATATAAATAGTACCCTTCTTCATTTTCATATCACATCCTGCAGTGTGACTTTTACTTTATCCTGAGAATAGCAAGCAGCACATTAAATAGGTGCCAAGTAAACGGATCAGGGTGTAAGAAACCAACATGACTTCAAAGCAAATGACCAGCTTTGCCAAGCTCCATGCCAGCATGAAATAAAATGCCAATGCACATGCTATTCAAATGTATTGACAGGAGGAAAGCACAAAAGGAAACTTACTTTGAAATAGGGTTTACACTGGCTTCAACAACAGAGAGGACCTTGCAGTTTTTGATATTTTCTGGAAATTCTTGAATTCCTGAAAAAGAAAAGAGATTTATTTATTAGCAGCTGTCACTGTTTTACCTGCTAAATAAATGTAAATTAAAAGGAAATGTGACAGTATACTGCCCATGGAAATTCACTCCATAGTTAAATGACAGAAGACCTTTTATGCTTCGTCTATATATCGTTTCAGTTTTATAAATCAGAGCCATATCTGTACATTAAAAACACTACAAAATTTACTGAGTTGCAAGTCTAATAAGCTGTTGTCACATTGTTCTTACTATCATGCACACTGAGTTTGTTCTTTCGGCAAACAGTATAAAATAAACGGATATTATTACGTAAAGAAACAAGCTTGCTGCTGGTTTCAGTGAAATAATGAAGTTCCATTTAGAATGTAATGGTCTTTTAAGATTGGTTCTTCAATAAATCTGATGACTCACTCCATTGTGTTGCATGAAAATTCACATCATACAGTACAGACGTTATTAACTCTGTACAGTTTTGTGTGTCCCAACCAAATGTCATCTCATAAAATTTATTACCATGTTTCAACATACTTTGCCCATTCTTCAGCTTGTTTGGAAATGAGCAAAAAAAAAACAAACACACAAAACTAAAAAACACAAAATGCTGGCAGAACTCAGCAGGCCAGACAGCATCTATGGGAGGAGGTAGTGATGACGTTTCAGCCTGAAACGTTGTCAGTACCTCCTCCCATAGATGCTGTCTGGCCTGCTGAATTCTGCCAGCATTTTGTGTTTTTTATTTATTTCCAGCATCTGCAGATTCACGTGTTGCCTTTAAACACACAAAACTATATTAATACACACACAATGCTGGAGGAACTCAGCAGGCCAGGCAGCATCTATGGAAAAAAGTAAACAGTTGACTCTTCAGGCCAAGACCCAAAACGCCAACTGTTTACTCTTTTCCATATATCCCTCCTAGCCGGCTGTGCTCCTCCAGCATTGTATGTGTGTGATGCTTTGATTTTCAACAACTGCAGATGTTCTCTTGTTTGTGATTAGACAAACTACATTTCCTGACTCAGGAGCATTAAAGTATTACCCATTAAAATATATTCCAGCTATACATCATTGAAATATGATCACCAATGCTATTTGACTTATGGTGTCTAAACCCTTTTTTTTATTAAATGACATGGAATTTTAAGATTACTGGGGTAAAGAGAAAATAAATTTCTCTTTTAAGCATTGACATTTTTAATGATTAGTTCTGGATTTCAGACTCCTCCCCCGCCCCAACAAATTCTTAGCATTGTAAGAATTGTAACAACCCCAATTTCCCCTCAGCTGCTGGTTCTACATTCTGATGGATATGAACAATACTTTAAGCCAGTCACAAGGGCTCCCAACCTTTTATATGCCCTGGAGCCTTATCAGGAAGGCCTGAAATAAAAGAAATATTTTTTTCAGTCTGCCACAACAATCGTTATCTTGTATTAGTGTTATACTGCAGCATTCCACCAGCACACGGTATGACAAACTGTACAGGGACAGCTTCCAGGTAATCATAGCAGCTCGCTCAAATTAGGTTACTTGAAACACATTCACACCATACTACCTTTGATTTAACAAATGGAGGTCAGAATTAAGGTACATCAATGTAGGGTGGTGAATGCTATTAAGCGTAATGGATTTTATTTCAAACATTGAAAGACAGGAACTGAAAGACCGTAAGACCATGAGATATAAGAGTAGAATTAGGCCATTTGGCCCACTGAGTCTGCTCTGCCATTTCATCATGGCTGATCCAATTCCCTCTCAGCTCCAATCTCCTGCTTTCTCCCCAAACCCCCTCATGCCCTGACAAGTCAAGAATCTATCAACTTCTGCTTTAAATTTACATAAAGACTCGGCCTTTTCATTAGGATATAACGTAAAAAGGATCTGTCCCAACACAGACTGGCAACCAACCAGAAAAGGCCCCCTTTATTCCCACTCTTTGCCTCCAGTCAATCAACCACTGCTTTATCCATGCTAGAATCTTTCCTGTAATACCACTGGCTTGTAGCTTGTTAAGCAGCCTCATGTTTGGCACCTTGTCAAAAGCCTTCTGAAAATCCAAGTACACAACATCAACCGATTCTCCTTTGTCTAACCTGCTTGTTATTTCTTCAAAGAATTCAACAGATTTCCCAGGTAAGATTTTCCCTTAAGGAAACCTTGCTATGGCCTATTTTATCATGTGCCTCCAAGTACCCCGAGAACTCATCCTGAATAATTGACTCCAACATCTTCCTAACCACTGAGGTCAGACTAACTAGCCTACAGTTTCCTTTCTTCTGCCTCTCTCCCTTCTTGAAGAGGAGAGTGACATTTACAATTTTCCAGACTTCTGGAACCATTCCAGAATCTAGTGATTCTTGCAAGATCATTACTAATGACTCCAAAATCTCTTCAACCACCTCTTTCGGAACTGGGGCATATGTCATCTGGTCCAGATGACTTATCTACCTCCAGGCATTTACTTTACCAAGAACCTTCTCTCTAGTTATGGTAACTTCACACACTTCAAGACCTGACACCTGTAACTTCCACCATACTGCTCGTGTCTTCCACAGTGAAGATTGATGCAAAATTCTTAATTCAGTTTGTCTGCCATTTCCTTGTTTCCTCCATTACTACCTCTCCAGCATCGTTTTACAGTCATCTCTCTTTTACACTGTGTACCTGAAGAAACTTTGGGTATCCTCTTTAATATTATTGGCTAACTTCCCTTTGTATTTCATCTTTACTTTCTTAATGGGTTTTTTTAGTTTGTCTTCTGTTGTTTTTTTTAAAAAAAAATTCCAATCCTCTAACTTTCCATTAATTTTTGCCCTCCTTGGCTTTTATGTTGGCTTTGACTTCTCTTGGTAGCCATGGTTGTGTTGCCTTTCCTTTGAACTATTTCTTCCTCTTTGGGATGTGTACATCTTGTGCTTTCCAAATTGCTTCTAGAAATTCCAACTGTTACTGCTCTGCCATCATCCCTGCCTGTGTTCTTTTCCAATCAATTCTGGCCAACTCCTCTTTCATGCCTCTGTAATTCCCTTTACTTCACTGTAATACTGATACATCTGCTTTTAGCTTCTCCTCAAATTTTAGGGTGAAATTGATCATGTTATGATCACTTGCTCTCTAATCAATTCTGGTTCACAGCACAACAGTCAATCCAGAATAGCTGACCCCCTAGTGAGCTCAACCACGAGCTGTTCTACAAAGCCACCTTATAGGCACTAGAGAAATTCCCCTTCTGGGAATCCAGCACCAATCCAATTTTCCCAATCTACCTGCATATTGAAGTTACACATGAGCATTGCTCCTGTTGTAACTTGTAGGCCACGTTTGGGAGTCCATATACAACTTCCACTAGGGTCTTTTTACCCTTACAATTTCTTAGCTCTATCCACAATGATTCATCACCTTCCAACCCTATGTCACCATTTTCTAATGATTTTATTTTTTTTAAACCAAAAGAGCAACACACCCCTTTGCCTTCCTACAATGGACATTAAGCTCCCAGCTTTAATCTTCTTTCAGCCATGACTCAGTGATCTGTGCTGCAATTTCATCTACCTTATTTTGTATACAGGTGCCCCCCGCTTTACGGATGTTCACTTTACACCACTTCACTTTTACAAAAGACCTACATTAGTAACCCGCTTTCGCATTACAAAGAGAATTTTCGTTTTTACGAAAATGTTTCCCATATAAATTAATGGTTCATTGCTTTACGCCATTTTGGTTTAAGAAAGGTTTCATAGGAATGCTCTACCTTTGTGGGGGTGGGGGGGGGGAACACCTGTACTGCATGCATCCAAATATAGCACCTTCAGTCCTCTATTCATGCTTGACGATTTTGTCCGCCCTTTAGGCAAATCATCCCGCTGACTGCAATTTTGCCCTATCGACAGCCTCTGATACACAGGCCCTCTACCCAAAGCAGCCTCACTTCACAGACTGTGCCCAATTCATTTCAATTCTATTATTAAATCTGACAGAAATCTTACTCAAAATTACAGCATACAAGTTGGTTCAGCAGAGAACACAATTACCACAACTAACCTTAAATCCTTGCCCAGATCAACAATGTAGCAGTTCAGCTTTAAGAACAATCAGGAAAACTGAAGAAACCATCGGAAATGATATGACACCATGTTCTCAGACCTCCACACATCAACCAGCCATGGAATGAAACTAAGAGCCTGCAAGCTTGTGTTTTTTTTAAATCTGAAGCACTAACCATAAAAGTGACAACACAACCAGATTTGAACAAAGAGATCTTGCAGATACTAGAAATCCAGAGTAACACACACAAAATGCTGGAGGAACTCAGCAGGTCATCCATGGAAAAGAATAAACAGTCGACGTTTCGAACTGACACTTGTGCCCTGAAGGGTCTCAGCCCGAAATGTCAACAGATTTTAATACGTCTTCTGCCCATGCTCACAGCCCCCCACTGGGTTAAAGTTAATTGGCATTAATTGGTCAGTTATTAAAGTGGACAGATTAATAGCAGATGGCCTTTAATCCTGCTAGAACGAGATAATGCACTTCAGGAGGATTGATAAAGCAGGGCATATCTTGTGAATGGAATAGCCCTAAGTAGTACTGAGGAGCAGAGGGATCTCTGACAAGCATGTCAAAGGATCCTTGATAGTGAGTGACAGCACAGGTAGAAAGGAGAGCTTATTAAAATAGACACCCAAACACATTTTATTAGCATGGAGATTTTGGTGCAGCTTTATTAACCATTTGTTAAGGCCAGAGTGATTTCACTGGAGGGTACAGAGAGAATTCAGCAGAATATTGCTTCCTCAATTATGAATGGAGACTCAATAGTCAATTAATAATAAACCCTCAGTAGTCTGGGGGTTTATTTTCTGAACAGCATAGGAATAACCTGATAGAAGCACACAAAGTTAGAGAGGAATGGATCTGTTAAACAGTAGGAAACATTTTCCCACAGTAGAGGTGTCCGGGTCTAGAAGGTACAGGCTTAGGGCAAGGAACCAAGGGTATATTACCCCCACCCAGGAGGTAATTGGTATTTACAACCCATATGCGGATGGTTTGATGGAGGTAGAAACTTAACATTTATGAGCCAGCTATATGAATACTCAAAGTGTAGAAGGCCAAATGACAGTAAATGGAGTTAGCATCTTTGGTTACTTGATCACCATTGATGTGGTTGGACAAAAGACCCTTTTTCTCCATGGTACTGTAAACCAAGGAGCTTAAAATCCTCTGACCAAGTGAAGAATGAAACTTGTGTATATTCCGAAACTAGAATGTAACTCATCCCATTTTAGTAAATATAATCATTCCAGTTATAAATTCTAGTCCAGATTCAGGGTGCTAGTCCTTGAATAAAATGACATACTTTATTGATAAGTACAGAAAGACCATTTGGCCCTTTAAGCCTGTACCACAAACATGTTACTATAAAGAATAATTTTCTATAAAGCTATTAATTCCTTCAGCTGAACTATAATGAATTACACCGTACAGTTCAATATAAAGATGAACACATTTCTAATTTACAAATCTGATACCCTGAAGTGTTTCAGTTTCTGTAAATTTCCTTGAAGGGATGTTCTGCTCTTCAAATAGCTGAGGTTTAAAGTATAATCCAATTAAGATCTAGACAAAAGATGCTAAACTGTTGTTCAGGTCAGTCTATGGTGCAACAAAGAACCTGGACATCTCATCACAAACAAGAGAAAATCTGCAGATGTTGGAAATCCGAGCACACGCACATAATGCTGGAGAAACTCAGCAGGCCAGGCAGCATCTATGGAAAAGAGTACAGTTGATGGTTTTGGCCAAAACCCTTCAGCATTTCAGACTTCCTCCAGCATTCTGTGTGTATAACCTAAACATCTTTCATGTTTGTTAAAAAAAAGGACTTCTCTATCCATCTTGGAAGCTTCAATTCTTAAAATGATTGCCAACTAGCTGTATTGCATCATTCACAAATTCCCTGACAATACTGTAATGTTTCTTATTTTCGGGATATTAGAGAAAAAAATATAGAACATACATAACTAATATTCCAGAATAAATAATTTCTCCTTTCCAAATTAGATTTTGAACTAATAAGGACAGAAGTTTGAAGGGATATACACAGTCAAGTTAAAAGCATATTTATAGGTAACATTTAAATCACAATCACTGCTGTAATTCAAATAAAAGCATTAACATTTGCACATTTTATCTAAATTAATCCAGTAATTTATTCAAGATCAGTTCGCAAATAAACAAGATTTTTCTTCACAATGTTTTTTATATAACGAGATTCAAATTATCACCATAACCCATATTTTTCTTCATAACTCTCAGAAAGATTCAAAACCAAATATTTTTACTCCACGGTGGGCCAGGCCCTTCAAAATGCTACAGATGTAACACTCAGGAAGTGAACTCCGATCAAACAGAATATTTTTACTGTTTAATCCCTCTAGTATTTATAGCTCAAGCCCAAACAATCTGCATTCCAGATTTCTTAGGCCATGCAACTTTACATTAATGCACTTGCCGCCCTGAATTTGATCCTCCTTATCCCACCTTTTATTTTCATTTTCATTTTCCATCAGCACTGTTCCTCCTACTTCTGTCCCCTCACCTTGCCTTATCCATTGCTCCCACCTTTTTCCATCCTCCTTGCTCCATGCATCATAATCCCCAGTGCAACAGAGATAAGAGATTCTGCAGATGCTGAAAATCTTCCACTACATTGAGAAAGCATTTGGAATGGTGAATCAGGGCAGAAGCCAGAGACAAGTATGGAACAGATTGTGTTAGGCAACAACAGACACAAAAGGAACTCAGCAGGTCAGGCAGCAACTTTAGAACGGAATAAACAGTCCATTTGTCGGGCCTAGACCTTACATCGGGATTGGAGAGGAAAGAGGCAGAAGCCAGAATGAGATGGAGCAAGGTAGCAGGTGACAGATAAGAATGGATGGGGGTGGGGGGGGGGGTGAAGGTGGGAGGAGTATGATGTGAGAATCTAGGTCCTGATAGGTGCCAATAAAGTGTTGAATGATGAATCTGATGGGAGAATACAGTGGACCGTGTCTTCTCATTTACCCTTGTCGCCTTTCCAAGAAACAAAAATGAGAAGTGGGGGGAGGGGTGAAGGAAACGAGAGAATGGATTATGGGCTAGAAAAGAAGCATGCTGAATGAAAACCAATTATTAGCCAGCGATGGACACCATGGCTTCAGAGACGTTGTCAAAAAAACCTTGGTGGTCTAAGGCATAAAAGCATTCATCCTTCACGACCACGCGGTGACCACTAAATTGTGGTCAAGACAAAGTAAGTAAGAAAAAGGCAAGTAAAAAAGTGTAACAAGAGGTTATAGGAAGTGCATATGGTGAAAAACACAACGCATTTGTAAGTCTTTTAAGCCACTAAATAGTTTAATCTGGTAAGAACTTTGCTTAAATATTTTGAGCTAAAACTGCTGCTAAGAAATCATCTGTGCTTGCAATGCACGGTTACAGGAATCAACAATGCACTCCCAGCAGTGCTACAGAGTTCAGCTGTACTACTTCACTAGAAACAAACAGAGGTGTGTCAGCATGGTAAATATACAATACGTGCTTTGCATGCAGATATACCAAAAATAAAATCCATTAGGGTTGCATGAGAAAGTTGAGAGGAAATGACTTGCACAGGTCTGTAAGGGTCAAAATTAATATTTTCAAAATGCTGTCCGGTAGACAAAATATAGTTGGATTCAAGTGTGGTCAAGTAAGCCACAGCTGAAGAATAAACACAGGAAAAAGGATTATTTTTAAGGAAGGGTTCCAAAACACATCAATAAGAAAATCACATGTTTGAACCGGGCTGTAAAAAATCAAGCTGGGGTTCCCAGGTTGGAACCAATGAAAATTCGCAGTTCAGGCAACGATACGTTCAGGGTGAGGAGCAACTTTGAAACACCTACAGTGAATTGAAATAGGAAATCACACCATCCAGCTTCACATTATACCCTACTATCAGTGGTCATTAAGGGAGTAGAAAAAGGGAGAAATTAGAGTATTTTGCTTCATTTAGAGATACACCAGGATAACAGGCCTGACAAGTCCACAAATCCGTTACACTCATGTAACCAACATACTAACTCGTACATCTTTGGGAAGAGATTGGGACACCTGCAGGAAACTCACATGGCCACGAGGAGAATGTGCAAACTCCTTACAAACAGCAGTGGAGCGGACTCTGGTCTTTATATTGAAGTGGTATGAAAGGAGGACGAAATTACATTGATCTGCAGTGGGTGAAAAACAGTAACAGGCATCTTTTTTCCCCCTTTGGTGGGCTGGGGAATGAGAAAAGTATAAGAAATTGGGGTTTGTAAGAACTGTAGGAAATTCTGCCAAGCTGCAGACTAAACAATAATAAATTATAGTTGTGCAGGGTGCCAGAGAGATGACATTTTCTGCTCTGTGTCAACTTAAGGTCAGTATCAGTAATGTAGGCAAAACTAAAGCCTTAAAGACAATATGTCATCAAGATCAGCCAAATCTAATTGGCTGTGCTTGAAACAAAACTTTTTAAATCAGCATATTCTCTTTGGCAAACTTGAGCCCTTCCACTTGACTAAATGCAATGGCTGTTTATGTAGAGCTGAGAAACAGAAATCATGGATAAAAATTCAACTAAATTCAGTGGGAAGAGAGGAGGATGCAAAGAGCTTTAAAGGAAATGTAAACACACCAAATCGTCAGAATTTCCAAATGTGCGAGACCATCTACTTCAGTGAACAAAACAGAAAAGCTTTCCATTTGTTTAAAAGGGGAGAAATTGAGTAATGTTCAAAGGAACCCAAGTGGGTCACCAAAGGCCAGCATACAAGTGGAGAAAGCATTTAGGTGGACAAATGGTATCAGGAAATAGGAATAAAGATGCTTTACTGCAATTGTACAGGGCATTAGTTAGACTATACCAAGCACCCTCTCTATGGTTTTAGTCTCCATCACTAAAAATATACTGAAGCTGATCTCAAGAAAGTGCAGAAAAGATTCATTATACTTTCATGTCTGCTGAGTTTACCATGATACAGGGAGATCAAGTAAAATTGAACTGCATGCTTTGGAATCAGAATGCAACATCACTAGAATATGCCATGAAATTTGTTGTTTTGCAACAGTAGATTGCAATACTGTGCAAAAGCCTTAGGGACCTGCAAAAAATACGTAAAGCAAAGGTGCTTTCAAAAAATAAACACATCATAAAATTTACTGTAACAGTGAAAACAATCAAAATTTGGTGTGACCATCCCTTGCCTTTAAAACAGCATAAATTCTGATCGGTACACCACCGTGCATTTTAATAAGAGAGTCAGCTGGTAGGTTTTCCCAAGCATCTTGCAGATCTTGCCACAGTTCTTCTGCAGACTTTGGCTGTCTTGCTCACTTCTATCTCTCCAGGTAATCCCAGACTGCCTGGATGACATTGAGATCAGGATTCCGTGGAGCCCATACCTTCTGTTGCAGAACTCCTTGTTCTTCTTTACACTGAAGACAGTTCTTTATGACCTTGGCCATGTGCCTGTGCCAGTCATCCTGCTGCAGAATGAAGTTGGAACAGATCAGACAAATTCCTGACGGTATTATGTAATGGATGAGAATCTGCTTATATTTTTCAGCATTGAGGATTCCATTAATACTGACCAGATTACCAACTCCATTTGCAGAAATACAGCCCAAAACCTGTAGGGAACCTCCATCATCTTTCACGATTGGCTGCAGACACTCATCCACATAGCGCTTTCCAACAGACAAACCGTCTCCTGTTTGAGCCAAAAATTTAAAGTTTTGTCTTGTCAGTCTAGAGCACATTCTGGCACTGTTCAGCACCCAGTCCTTGCGTTTTTGCGTGTAGGTGGCTTTGCTCCCACTGCAGAGAAATGGCACTTTGGCAGCAACTCTTCCATGAAGACCATCTCTGTCAAGACTTCTCCGGACTGTAGAGGGGTGTACATGGGTTCCAATGGTTTCTGAGAGTTCAGAGCTGATAGCAGTGCTGATTTTGGTTGCCGGGGGTGGGTTGTGAAATGTCGATGCATCTCTTAGCCGCTGCACTCAGTTTCCACAGCTGACCACTGGTCTTCAACCTTGCCCCTTTCTTCATGCTCTTCTGATGAGCTTGGTCAGCACATCTTGAAACTACCGTCCGCCGTGAAATTTCTGCCTGGGAGAGACCCTGCTGATGTAGGATGACCACCTTGTGTCTTTTGCCATGGTGTAAGAATTGACGATTTGAAAGTTAAATGATCACATCTGCCACACTTTCATCTTTTAGTCTGGTTGTCCTTTGCCCAGTTTGATTCCTTCTAGACCTTTTTCTGTTAATCAGTTTAGTTCATTCAATTCATTATGTCATTGATCATTAGCACCTGTTTGTTATCTCGGTTTAATCATGCACTGGGCTATACCTACAAAGTCATCATTTTTATTTGAAAAGTGGTCCATTTTTTTAATATGCGACTTTAATGAAATGCAAAAAATTCTCTGACATTCAATTTTTTGGAAAGTGTTAAGGGAATTTAACTTTGGTCTTTTCAACTGACACATGAATACAGAAGACAAAACAAAAAAACTCAAACACAATTTATATAAAAAATCTAAGGTGCCTAAGACTTTTGCACACTACTGTACATATATATTAGCAAATTAAGTAAGTAGTGTTAAAAGAGCAAAAAAATAGAGAGGTAGTGTGTTCATGGGTTGGTTCACTAACCATTTAGAAATCTGATGGCAGAGGGTCAAAATTTGTTCCTTGGAAGTTGAATGTGTGTCTTCAATCTCCTGTATCACCTTCCAGATGGTAGCCATAAGAGAGCATGTCCTGGATGGTGGGGGGTGTTTAATGATGGATGCCACTCTTTTTAAAAAAATGTTGAAGATGTCCTCAAATTTAGATAGGTTGGAAGAAACAATCAAAATATCCAAAACAGGCTAGACGTAGGAAAATATTTCTTTGGGCTGAATACCAGCCTAGCATAAAATTTAAAAGGAAGGTATAGGACAAATAGGTGTGATACAAGGGGAATTTTGTTCCCTCAGAGGATCGATGAGATTGTCTATTGCAGATAGCTGTGTTAATTGCCATTCATTTGAAACAATGACTGGCATTGAGGGATTCAAGGATAGAGCTGGCTGGAAAGAGGTACTGTGGTAAAAGATCAATTGTGAAATTGATAAATGGAAGTGGGTCAGAAGGGCCAAATGCCGAATACTATTTGTTGTCTTCTCAAGTTCTTAAAATCAAAGACTCATTCTACAGACATGGCACAACACTCGTAAAAGACTCTGACTAAAAAACCCACAGTATATCTTCACCCCTAAATTTATCAAAACATAACCATGTGTGTTTAGTTTACGGGTACACAGAAGAAAAGTCTGCTTAAATTTTAAATAATTTATAGAGGTATTTGCATGCAAGGTTTTCAGCACAGTATTGTGGGCCGAATGGCCTATATTGTGCTGCAGGTTTTCTATGATTCCGTGCTTTCTCAAAATATACAAAACACTTTCTGAACCTACCCAAATGGTATGCAAGATGTCATTTGATTTGTTCACCTTCAACTCCAACTTCTTGCAAAGCCAGATGAGCGCCACAGTAGAGTAGTGGTTGAATAGAGGCGATTACAGCTCGTGGTGTTCCAGAGTTCAGAATTCATTTCTGGCACTGTCCGTAAAGAGCCTGTATGCCTTCCCTGTGGAATGAATGTGTTTTGCCTGGGTGATCTGGTTTCTTGCTATAGTCTAGTTGGGTTAATTGGTCATTGCAAATTGTCCCACGATAAGGTGATGGTTAGTTGGAGTTGTCAGGGGTTGCCGGGGCCCGAAGGGCCAGAAAGGCCTACTCCACACTGAATCACTGAATAAATAACAAAAATAAATTGTACTTTGCTTTCACTGCTGTCAGTTAAAAAGGTTGCAATTTAAAATGGTTCATAGGGCTCACATGTCTAAAGATAAGCAATCTCATTTTTATTCAGATTATCTCCTTTCTGTGATAGAAGCTTCATTAATTCACATGCTTTGGACATGTCCGAGCCTTGAAAGATACTAGAAGGAAGTATTCCAAACTTCCTTGGACTTTGCAAGGTAAATTTCAAGCCTAACCCTTTGACTGCATTATTTGGTATTGTTGAAGGAAAAGACTTTATTTTAGAGACACCTGATTTGCATATTTTGGCTTTTATTTCTCTTATAGCTAGGAGGGCGCTCTTGCTAAAAGGGAAGGATGCTGTTCCGCCTACTCATGCTTAATGGTTATGGGATGTTATGTCATGCTTAAATTTAGAGAAGATCTGTTGTTCAGTTTTTGAATCTAGCCTAGACTTGTATACATTGTGGGGACCATTTTTGAGATTCAAGATCTTTCAACTTTCAAAACCTTTGATATGTTGTAAAAGGACAGATGGTGGCTAATAGTAGATCTTATTACTCGATAAAGGTTCCCCCCACCCTTTTTTCTTGCTTTTCCTAACAGCTCCGAATTTAGTAGTGTTTAGATTTTTTTTCTGTATAACAAAATTATTATATTTCAATATCATGACAATATAATTTTTATGAATACAGGGTTTTGTGATTGTAACTGTATTTTTTAATACAATGTATTTGGTACTTGTTTTTCTTTTGACTTAAAATATATATTTTCTTGTACTCTGTATTCCCCTATGCAGAAACTAATAAAAATATTGAAAGAGAAAAAGGAGAAACCATCGAGTGTGTTCAGTACAATGTCTGCATTAATAGGAGGAAGATGTACATTGTTTGAGAGTAAGTCTGAAAAAGTCTATTAAGCAAAAGCTCAAGCATGCAGCGACATACAATATGATGAAACTAGATAGTCACAACTAAACTTTACTATTTCAGACACACAACACTAAGGACATTAAACTACAGGATACAATCTTTCTTTTAGTGCCAAGTAATTCAGATTTGTTTCTTGTATTTAATCTCAGCTGAAATTTGTTTTCCCACCTTAGCCCTTCAACCTCTCCTCTCATTTACTTTGGAACTGAAAACAACTGTTTTAGTTTTCTTTGTCTCAAATTCCACTAGTTCATGCAATGATTGAGACCCAGTCCTAAAAGTAAGCCACTGTTGCAGGACAGAGCTTAGCTTTTTAATAATGCAAGTCAACAGCAACCTGATTTTAGGAAATTTACCCACATTATACTGTCCAATGAGACACACTGCCCAGTGTGATCGCGGAACCGTCGCAGCAGGAGGAGGAGCGAGGGGCTCGGGAGAGCGCTGGGAAGCAGATGAGGAGCTGAGGTGAGTGCGCTTTAAAAGGAGCGTGGAGGGCAACTGAAGGGTTAAACAGAGTGTTGATTAGAGGGAGTGAGTACTTGTGATAATTGGCAGGGACAAATAAAAGGAGGGGCAACTGAAGAGGAGTACCCACTATGTGAGTGGCTCAGGGTATGAGTGGAGCTTTGAGGCTTTAGCGAGCAGAGGCTGAGGATGAGCTTGCTCCCAGTGAAGTAAGGCCAGGTAAATTCCTTTAATTAATTTATTTAGCTTAGGAGTAGGTAATGGAGGCAGCAGTTTGGGCAGTTGAGTGCTCTGTATGCAGGATGTGGAAAGTCAGGAAGAGTACAATTGTCCCTGATGACTACACCTGTAAAAGGTACATCCAGCTGCAGTTCCTGATAAACTGAGTTAGGGAGCTGGAGCTGGATTAACTTCAGATCATTTGTGAGGCAGAAATAAGCAGGAGTTTCAGTCACCCCTAAAAGTCAGGGGCAGGTAGCTGGGTGACTGTCAGGAGAACGAAGGGGAATAGACAGAAAGAGCAGAATACCCCTTTGGCTGTTCCCATCAACAATTAGTATACTGTTTGAGATGACCTACCAGGGACAAGTCGTAGTGGTTGTGTCTCTGGCACTGAGACTGGACCCTCAGCTCAGAAAGGAAGGAGGGAAAAGAGGAGAGCAGTAGTGATAGGGGATTCAATAGTTAGGGGACAGATAAGAGGTTCTGTGGGAGATCGAGAATCCTGGATTGTCTGTTGCTTTCCTGGTGCCAGGGTCCACAATATTGCAGATAAGAGTTCTTGGTATTCTCAAGAGGGAGGGTGAGCAGCCAGATGTTGTGGTCCAAGTAGTGGTCAATGATGTGGATAGGAAGGAGGAGGAGGTCCTGCAAAGAGTTTAGGGAGTTAGGTGTGAAGTTGAAGGACAGGACCTCCAGGGTTGCAATCTGGATTACTACCTGTGCCACATGCTAGTGAGGCTAGAAATAGGAAGATAATGCAGCTAAATACGTGGCTAAGGAGTTGGTGCAGGAGGGAAGGCTTCCTGTTTCTGGACAATTGGGTTTTGTTCCAGGGAAGGTGGGACCTGTTGCACCTGGACTGGAGGGGGACTAACATCCTTGCAGGTAGATTTGCTAATGCTGCTCAGGGGGGGAATTTAAACTAGATTTGCAGGGGGAGGGGAACCAGAATGTTAGATAGTGAGGTGGAGGAGGATAAAGGTCATGTGAGGACTGCATGTATAGACAGAAATCAAAGGTGTGTACATGAGAGATGTTCTCAGGTGCATCTATTTCAATGCAAGGAGTATTGTAGGTAAGGCAGTTGAGTTTAGGGCGTGGATTGGCACGTGAGATTACGACATTATTGCTGTTAGACTTGGTTACAGGAGGGGCAGGACTGGCAGCTTAATGTTCTGGGGTTCTGTTTTGGAAGGTGATGGGGGGGAGGGATGAAAAGGGGAGGAGCGGCATTACTAGTCGGGGAAAATATCACAGCTGTGTGTAGACAGGGCAGCCCAGTGGGCTTAGCCACAGAGGCCATATGGGTGGAGCTGAGGAATGGGAAAGGTATGACCACACTAATAGAGTTGTGTTATAGACCGCCCAATAGTCAGAGAGAATTGGAGGAGCACATCTGTAGAGGGAAAGCAGAATGCATGAAACAAAGTTGTAATAGTTGGGGATTTTAACTTCCATATGTTGACTGGGACACCCACACCGTTAAAGGGCTAGATGGCTTGGAGTTTTGTCAAATGTGTTCAGGAAAGCTTTCTAAATCAATATATAGAGATACCTATGAGAGAGGATGCAATACTTGAACTCCTATTAGGGAACCAGACAGGTCAGGTGACAGAAATATGTAGGTGAACATTTTGGGTCCAGTGACCATAATGTCATCAGTTTCAAGTTAATTATGGATAAGGATAGGTCTGGTCCTTGATTTGAGGTTCTAAATTGGAGAAGGCCAATTTTGTGGACATGACAAAGGATCTAGTAAGAGTGGATTGGGATAAGTTGTTTTTTGGCAAGGATGTGTTCAGTAGGTGGAAGGCCCTCAAAGGTGAAATTTTGAGAGTACAGAGGTTGCATGTTCCTGCCAGGATTAAAGGCAAAGTTAGCAAGTATAGGGAACCTTGAGATATTGGCAATCTGGTTAAGAAAAAGTGAGGTGTATAGCAGGGGATAGGCAACAAGGAACAAATGTGGTACTTGTAGACCATAGAAGATGCAAGAAAATACTAAAGGAGGAAATCAGGAAGGCAAAAAGACATGAGGTTGTGTTGGCAGATAATGCGGAAGTAAACGAAGGGTTTCTACAAGTATATTAAGAGTAAAAGGATAGTAAGGGACAATTGGTCCCCTGGAAGATCAGAGTGGCCATCTATGTGTGGCCATCTATGAGATGGAGGGGATCTTAAACAGTCTTTTTGCATCAGTATTTACTCAGGAAACTGGCATAACGTATATGGAAGGAAGGGAAATGAGCTGTAGTGTCATGGAAAATAGAGATTAAAGAGGAGGAGGTGCTTGCTGCCTTACAGCGAAGACAGATACTTTATTCATCCCCAAGGGGAAATCCAACATTTTTCCAGTGTCCCATACACTTATAGTAGCAAAACTAATTACATACAGTATTTAACAGTATAAATATGATATGCATCTAAAATCACCCTCCCATATTTCCTCGGACCTTGAGAGAGATTAGTGTAGATATTGCAGGGGCCTTGGCAGCAATATTTCAAATGTCCTTAGCCACGGGCGTGCTGCCAGAGGATTGGAGGGTAGCTCATGTTGTTCCGTTTTTTTAAAAAAGACCAGGTAATCACAAGCTGGTGAGCCTGACTTCAGTAATAGGTAAAGTATTGGAGGTGTTCTGAGAGATCAGATACAAGTATTTGGACAGCCAAGGGCTGATTAAGGATAGTCAGCATAGCTTTGTGCGTGGTAGATCGTGTTTAACAAATCTTGTAGAGTTTTTCGAGGCGGTTACCAAGAAAGTAGATGAAGAAAAGGCTGTGGATGTTGTCTACATAGACTTTAGTAAGGCCTTTGACAAGGTTCCACATGGGAGGTTGGTTCAGAGACAAGGTATCCATGGAGTGGTTGTAAACTGGATTCAAAATTGGCTGTGTGGGAGAAGACAGTGGTGGTGGATGATTGTTTCTCAGACTGGAGGCCTGTGACTAGTGGTATGCCTCAGGGAACTGTGCTGGGACCATTGTTTGTTTATATCAATGATCTAGATGATGTGGTAAATTAGATCAGTAAGTTTGCTGATGACACCAAGATTGGAGGTGTTGTGGACAGTGAGGAAGGCTTTCAAAGCTTGCAGAGGGATCTGGACCAACTGGAAAAATGGGCCTGAAAATAGCAGATGGGATTTAATGCAGACAAGTGTGAGGTGTTGCATTTTGGAAGGTACAAATCAAGATAAGACATGCATAGTAAATGGTAGGGCACTGAGGAGAGCAGAGGAACAAAGGAATCTGGGAATTCAGACACACAATTCCCTGAAAGTGGCATCACAGGTAGACAGGGTTGTAAGGAAGGCTTTTGGCATAAATCAAAGTATTAAGTATAGGAGTTGAGATGTTATGGTGAGGTTGTATTTGTATTTGACATTGGTGAGGCCAAATTTGGAGTATTATGTACAGTTCTGTTCACCTAACTATAGAAAGGGTATCAGTAAGATTGAAAGAGTGCAGAGAAGATTTACTAGGATGTTGCCAGGTCTTCAGGAGTTGAGTTACAGGGAAAGATTGAACAGGTTAGGACTTTATTCCTTGGAGCGTAGAAGAATGAGGGGGGATTTGATAGAGGTTTCCTAAATTGAGGTGTATTGACAGTAAATGCGAGTAGGCTCTCTCCACTTAGGAGAGGTAAATATGAGAGGACATGGCTTCAGGATGAAAGGGGAAAGGTTTAGGGGGAATTTCACTCAGTGGTGGGAGTGTGGAATGAGCTGCTATCTGATGTGGTAAATACGGGCTCACTCTTAAGTTTTAAGAATAAATTGGATAGATACATGGATGGGAGAGGTCTGGAGGGTTATGGACTGGGTACAGGTCAATGGGACTAGTGGAATAAAGTTTCGGCACAGACTAAAAGGGCCAAATGGCCTGTTTTCTGTGCTGTAGTGTTCTATAGTTCTAATTAACACTGGCTAAATCACAGGACAATTTACAATGACTAATTGACCTTCTAATCATTGTCTTTGGACTGCAGGAGGAAACCCACGCAATTCATGGGGAGAATGTAACAACTCCTTACAGATGGTGCCAGAAATGAACTCAATTCTCCAATGCCCCTGGCTGTGACAGCTGTGCACTAACTGCTGAATTACTGTGCTACCTTGAAAATATTGATCATTCTGGACAGACAGTAAACAATGTGCAAATGAAATCAAAGTGCAAATATAGAACAAGAAAAACTAATTTTTTAAAAAGTTGAATAAATAGGTTGTGGGAAAAGTTCAGTGACAGGGTAAGGGAAGTTGACTGAAGTTACCCCCTCTGATTCCAGAGCCTGCTGGTTGAGGGCTAATAGCCATTCCTAAACCTGGTGGTGAGAGTCCTGGGTCTCCTGTACCTTCCTCCTGATGGTAGCAGTGAGCAGCACATCTTGGATGGTGGGGGTCCATGATGAGGGACACTGCTTTCCTATGACAGTGCTCTGTGTAGATGTGCTCAATGGTGGGGAGCGCTTTACCTGCAATGGCCTGAGCCATATCCACTGCTTTCTGTAGGCTTTTCCATTCAAATGCACTGATGTTTCCATACTGGGCTGTGATGCAGCCAGTCAATATACTCTCCACATATCAATACAAATTTGTCAAAGTTTTAGATGATATGCTGAATCTTAAACTTTGAGGCAAATAGAGGTGCTGCTGACATTTCTTCACAATGGCCCCATGTGCTGGACCCATGATTTATCCTCTGACATGAATACACTGAGGACTTTTAAAATGTTGACCCTCTCCGCCTCTGATCCCTGATGAAGACTGGCTCAAGGATCTCCAGTTTCCTCCTCCTGAAATGAATAGCTCCTTGAAGCTCCCTAGTCTTGCTGACATTGAGTGTGACGCTGTTGTATTTCTTATTATATCAAAACAAAGGATGAATCCCAGGAAAAGAAGAGTCCCCGTTTCATAATTAAGCAAAGTAAACCAAACAAAATTCATGCAATTGCGATGCAAGTTTGAGGTCAACAGGACAAAAGTTATGATTTGCCCAGCCCAGATTAGAGAGAGCTGTGAGGCATTGGTAATTATGTTGCCAGAGCTGAGAGACAATGGGGAAGGAACAACTTATTGGTAGCAGACTGAAGGAGATGCTAGAGTTATAGATGAAAATATTGATAAGCACAGGTTTGGATTGTATAAAAAATCTCCAGTTAAACCACACCAGGATAATGCCCTTGGCTCATACCTTTATTCCAAGATAACAAGTTTCAGTCTCAATATGAAAGCTAGGGAGAACTTAAAATGAGGTGAAATAATTTTCAAAGGCCTGGGTGTTGAACAAGGGCTTCTTTTCAATGAGATTTAAATAACTGACTGATACACCTCCTGGTTGGTGAGGAGTAGCTGAAATCGTGTTGCGTGGGAGTTGAGATAGACATTCCTTAAGGGGGTGAAGAAAAATATTTCTTTCACCTAGAGCAGGGGTTCCCAGGCATTAAAAAGGTAGGAACTCCTGACCTAGAGGATACCGAGGATCTGGAACTCTGCTCTAAAAGTTAAATGAAATGAGGTGGTTTTTTTTCAAAAAAACTCACTGGCTTGAGTAGCTTTTGGTGCCATCACTTGTAGACTCTGGACCAAGAGCAATTGGGATAATGCAAATAATTCATTTTTAGCTGACCTGGATTCAAAGAGCTCATTCCAATTGTCAATGAATTGGAAGTAGACACTCAGCACTCCAAGCCTGCTCTGCTGTTCATTAAGATCAACTGAACTTAGTGCATCAACTCCATAATTTTGCCTCCCCTATTGAACTTTACAAAGAATCACTACTCCCTAACAATAAAGACTCTACCTTCCACACCCTTTGAGGAAGAGGGTTCCAAAGACTTGCAGCCTTGGGGGAAAAAAATGTGCATCTTTTAACTGCTGATGCTAAGACTATTTAGTCATACTTCTATTTGCTGTAAAACAACTAGGAGAATTCTCTCCATTGAGCTACAATCACCTGGATTCAAAAGGCTCGACACTGGCTGAGTAAACTAGGAAATACAGTGGGCAAGTGCACAGCGGACTCTCATAAGATACAGTACATTATTGATAGTATGGCCCTGTCATTAAATTGGCTCATGCATAGTTTGGGAGAAAATCAGTATGGAGCTGAGCACTATGAGAGTGAACAGGATGCAGGAAATAAATGAGGCGGTGAGATTGATTGTAGTGCTGGTACAAACTCAATAGATCATAAGATGGTCTCCTCCTAATGGTAAACAAGATAGAAGATATAATTCTAACATGCCTGGCAGCTGATGAAGAATGGATAATACTGTGTGTGTTGACTTGGAGCCAAGGCACTGGGATCACAACTGTTTCTAATTTGCTCCAGCACCAAATTCAGATACTCAAAGCAAAGTAATTGAAAGACTAATCTGAAAGAACCCATTACATCCTGGATTTCAGACTGACCCAGATCTGAAACAGATATTTTGTTGTGGCTAACAAGATTTGGTTTCTAAAGTGGATGGTATTCAACTGCAATAATAAAATGCAGACAAGTCAAAAATTATAGAAAGTGCTGGATGAAAACAGAACACAATATAGTTACAGATTACATTTGTCTGTATTAAGGTAAAAGGAGTACTAGAAAGAAAAAGCAATCTGCAGTGTCAATAATGTAAACATGTATTCCAGACACTTCACAGTAGTGCTCCAGATAATTAAGCCAGAAGCAGTAATAGATGGGAGTTTTAGAGGGTAGATTTAGAAACTCGAACGCAGCAAGGAAATTGAAATGTTTGGAAGTGTACATCTAAAGAAATCTCAGATGGTGGGTCAAGGCCATGGAGGGAAGCTAAGATACAAGAACTTCAAACTTCAGGAGCCAAGTTAATGGGAGCATTGAACCAGGAAGAATATAAAGAATATATATATATATATATAAGAATATAAATTTTAACTAAGATATAATCCTATTGATGTGGTATCCCCGCTGCAAGAGAATAAGAGTTTGGTTAAGCATTAACCAGAATACAAGCAAAGGCTGTATCAATGATAGATTGAGGTGGAAGGCAAATTATAGAGCTGAACTTGGTCACTTATAACAAGAGAAATGGCTCTGGCTAGGGGAGTGTTGCATGCAGATAACAAAATAAACAGGATGAATCAAAAATAATCAAGGGGGAAGAATAAGAATTTATGGCCAGTGGAGAAGACAAGTTTTTGCTCACCCAGTGTTTAACTTGCAGTTTAAGACTTGATGTCAAATAAATCTGACGACAGAAGAAAGGATCGGGATAGATGGTGCTAGAGAGACAGCTGGATATTGTCAGTGCAAATTCAGAATCTGAGCTGGTCTATAGATCACGCTGCCAAGACTCGGCAGACAGAGGAGGAAACCTAAACAAATCCTTGTAGAATATAGTCATCAGAACAAATCTGCTGGCTGCTCTTTTGGAAACCTTGGACATCTTTCATGTTTCAGAGGATTTTACGCACAACAGAATTAGAACAGTCACGGCATGAAACAAAGTCATTTGGCTTCAAGTTTCTACCAGCTCCAAGATAAATCTCATTGAACCACCTCCTTCCCATAGCTCTGCAAATTCTTTCATTCAGCCAAAATAATGACTTTTGTCAAAATGCTTTATAAAAACATGTATTCCCTGAATGCATGTTTATAAAGGATGTGTCCCACCAAGCAGTACACATCTCAGTCTGGTGTTCTTGTGATGGATGTCCAGCCACAGGCCACTCTACATCAGTGATCATTCAAGTTGTACTGATGACCCGTTTGTTACATAACACTAATTCCAAGTTTAGAGATAAAATATGTGATTATTACACATCCAAAGCACCGACAGACTTATCAATAAGAATTCACTGCACCCTGGATCTCAGAGTGTGGCCGTGACCTGGAACATATTTCCTTGTGGCAAACGAGAATTGATTTATAAACTGGCAGCATTCAGTTACAAGCTACCTTCAGTTCATTCACATCAATGAGGATTTGCAAAGCTATGTCAGACCTCAGTTATGCACAAGAGCAACACCAATGTAATACAAAGAACTGACAAATTGGGGAACAGATTTGGACATGGAAACAGGCTTGTGTGATTACTGCATACCCCCAGCTGCCCTCACTTATTCACCAATTCACAAAAGAAATTCCATACCCCAGCATGGATTAAACATCTACATTCTGATATTTAAAAAAAAAATGACATAAGTCCTTACCATTCTTGCTGACATCTAGTTCCCTGAGATTGATGAGATTTGAAATGGAAGCTGGCAACACACTGAGATCATTATCGGGCATGCTCAGCTTGTGTAGTGACTGGCAATTGAACAGTTGCTGTTTAATAGAGAGCAAAAACAAAGGTGAACTGAAGATTTCAGAAGAAAAAGAATCAAAGAACATTTACTAAAGATTATGTTAGCGTCTTCTGGGATGTATTTCAAATTTGAAACATCAGAGGATGCGACATGCCCACCAGGAGGGTCCCTCCGTTAATTAATTAAATAGTATTGAGAAATATTGAGAACACCAGCTACATTTTTCCAAACTAAAACGAGTGGACATTAACATACAACACTTGTAAGCTTAAACTTTGACCCAATCAATCCATTTAATATTTTTTAAAAGAATGCTGCTGCCATTGCCTTGAATATGTAAAATTCACCTGCCCTCTATTCCTCCACTCTGATCTTTTATTTCTCACCTGCCTATTACTTCCCAATGGGTTTCTTCCTTCTTCCCTTTCCCCTGTGGTTCACTCACCTCTCTTATCAGAGATCTGATATCCAGCCCAACCTTTCCCACCCAACTAGCTTCACCTATCACCTTCCAACTAGCCTCTTTTCCCTCCCCTCATCTTTTTATTCTGGCACACCCCCCTTTCACCCTGAGGAAGGGTCTTGGCTTGTAACGTCAACGACTAATGTCCATAAATGTTGCCTGACCTGCTGAGTTCCTCCAGTATTTTGTGTGTGTTGATCTGGATTTCCAGCATTTACAGACTTTCTCGTGTTCATGTATTACATTTTCTGGTCCTTAACTGAACTAATTACATCACAACAGCTTCAACTCTGTTTTCCCTCGTTCTGAATTCCAAACCAAACTCATTCCTACAGTGCCCTGGTGGAGATACATTCATTGCCCGTATGTCCTGTACACAGTTTGCCCTGTATCTCTATTTCAGACAGTTTCACAGGGATTCATCTAGACATTGCAAAAATGGAAGAAATCAAACACTTAAATGGTAAAAGTACCGGAATACAGTTAAAACCACATTAAGAAAAAAAGAGTTCACATATGACTTATTGATTGTGTACTCTTCAAAACACCGAGCCTTTGTACTGTTAAGAGTTGCACACATTCGTGCAAGTGGAGAGCATTCCATCACATGCTAGCCCCAGTTAAGTAGATGGAAAACGTCAGTGCTTCAGGAAGTGAGTCATTCAATGAAAATCATAACCTGCCATTTCTTCTTGTATTTCTTGTACTTAATCCAGGAAAATTTGAGAAATGGAAAGGCAAATGATTTAGTGTTGGGGTAACACTGCACTTACAACCTCACTCCCTCTGAACACACAGTCTTCTACTCTCTCTGCACCAATTCCAACCTCAAACACACAGACAAGAGTGGTGCCGTTGCAGTCTGGTGTAGAGTGGTGCTGAAGTCTAGCCTTGGTCTTGCAGAGGCCAGAAAGCAGCTCTCAGACAAATCCTATTACATAACTCTGAACCGGGACACCACCAAGAAACATCAGGCCACTGTCTCCAAAACCATGACGGACCTCATCACCTCTGGAGATTTCCCCTCTACAAACTTCAACCTCACTCTTCCCCAAACTCATTCTGCCTTCTACTCAAGATCCACAAACGCAAGTGTCCATAGTTTCTGCCCACTCCTGCCCTACTGAACATATACCCTCATATGCGGACTACCTTGTCCAGTTTAAGATAGTGAAGCATAGCGACAACTTGCCATTGTAAACAATGTTTCCTCAGGTACAATCTGAGGACCCCTTTCAGAGTCCAACTTTTGAACTGCCTCCACAACCTGGAATTTTCGTGATGTGAAGTCTCAAAAGGTTCAGGAGGATTGTGCCGTGGCATTTATGGGCTGAATCGAGTCAGTGTGTCCCGGAGCTGAGATTGGGAAAGGAACCAATGTTTGGCCATTGCTGGATTGGACTTGGAGGTGATTCAATGCAGCAGAAATGAGGAGAGCAGAGGGGAGGCAGAGTCGAGGTGGTGGAGCCTGGACCCCCGAGTGAGGTCCCCCATGGTTTGACCAACTTAAGCACCAGGCCAAATTGGAAAGGTTGGGCATGGGCCAAATCGATGTGGTGGGGCCTGGGTCCAAGAGCTTATTCAAGCAGCAGGGCCTGGGTCTGAGAGTGAGGAATGACATGAAGTTTGGCTGATTTAAGCACTGGGCCAAATTGAAAAGGTCAGGCTATCAGGGCTGGAGATGAAGGACGGGCCAGTGTTCAGCTCGCGGCTCCGTGAGGTTTACTCATCTCTGCACTGAACCGAGGCTGTGGCTTGAAACTAATGGGCTCCTAAATCAGCTGCAGTAACAATGGCATCATGGCTTTAGACTCACTTATGTGAACTTCAGTTCTGAATGTTATTTGTTTATTTTTATTGTCTGCACAATTTGTTTTTTCTGCACTTTTGGGTGTTTGGCAGTTCTTTTTTTAAAATTGGTTCTATTGGGTTTTTGATTTGTAGCTGCCTTTAAGCAGATGAATCTCAAGGTTGTATTTTGTCTGTACACCGGTTCAGTCCCTTCTCCCTTACTCCCATGCCACTTTGGATGCTCTCTCCCGCTTTCAGTTCCCTAGCCCCGACTGCTCATTTCACCATGGACTCATCAGGAAGGCCTCAATGCTCTCACCCTCTTTTTGGATAACAGACCCAACCAGTTCCTCTTTGCCATCACTCTCCTCAATCTGGCAGATCTTGGCAACCCCCACTCTCTATCAATGGTGTCACCACGAGCGGGGTCCAGTTCTGCCTGCCCATTCATTGGAAGGTGGATGGCTCCATGTAGCCAAACCTACACTGGCAATGCTGCCCAACTCTTTCCTCACCACATTGACAACTGAATTGGTGCTGGTCCCTGCACCATATGGAGCAGCACAAATTTCGTCAACTTCACCACTGACTTCCACCCTACCTTCAAGTTCAGTAAGTCCATTTCCAGTTACCCCTCTCCTTTTTCCTAATCTCCCTGCCTCCATCTCAGGGGGCAGATTAATCACTGACATCTTCTATAATGCCAATTTAACTATGCCTCTTTCTACCCCATCACTTGCAAGAACGTTATTCCTTTCTCTCAGTTCCTCTGCCACATCTATTTTTGAGATGAGGCTTTCTTTTTCAGGATACCTGATGCGGTGTTTTCCTCCCAGAAAACAGGGTTCTCCCGGTGATCAATACAACCCTCACCTGCTTCTCTTCTGTTTTCCTACTCTCATCCCGAAACCTCATCCTCCCTAGAGAAAACAGGGATAGAGTTCCCTTGTCCTCACATCCAACTCATTCCTTGCAACTTCCACCTTCTCCAACATGATCCCACCAGCAGGCAAAGTATCCACCCCCCCTCTGCAGAAGAACCATTCTCACCGACTCCCTTGCTTGTTCATCCCTCCCACAGGCTCTTACCCTTGCATTTGTGCGAGGTGTTACAGCTGCCCCTACCTTTCCTCCCTCACCACCATTCAGGGCCGTAACCAGCCCTTTACCTGTGAATGCTTCTGTCATATCCTGCATCTGGTTTGCCTCCTCTGCACTGGTAAGACCCAAAGCCGGCTGGGGTTTCACTTTTCTTACCCGCTTCCCTGCCCTCTTGATTTGCCTACCACCCACACATTCCTCCCCATAGCTGTCTTGCTCAGTATTCCATGGTCTGCTGTCCTCCATCGGATTCCATCTTCTTCAGTCTTTTGTCATTTCCCCCCCATCACCTCCCTGACTCTTGTATTATTCCCACCAGCCTGCCATTTAATCCCTCAACTGGATTCTCCTGTCAGCCGCCAGCTCCTGCTGCACCCCTCCACCCCCACTTTTATACCAGCTACCTCTCATCTTACCCATCTTGAAAATGTTTCAACCCAAAACACTGATTGTCTATTTCCTTCCACAAATGCTGCCTGACCCTCCAGTTCCACTAGCATTTTTTTTTAGCACAGTCGGCAGATTCCCAATGTCCCCAAATCATTTATAGTGGCACATTCAGTGCTGATGAATTTCAACAGAAGATCCTGAGGCTCTTTGTTCTTGGCACTCATTTTGCAATTGATACTTGCACCAGATGTCAACCAACACTTGGAAAAGATTAAATTATCAGAGATGTCCAGATTCTGCACCACACAGCGACAGAGCGCAGGGAGTTATAATAACAGCTCCCCCACACTCTTCCTGTAGCCCAAATTAAAAGATCAGTGATGAAGAGCTGACAAGTGCTTGGCCTTGGAGACTGGCCTGAGAACGTTTGCACTGACGTTCCCCCCCCCCACCCCCCCTTCTGAGATGACTCACCTCCAGTCACTGCCAGATTCCCCCGGTTCCAGCCAATGTGATTTTGCCATTATTTAAATCTGATACTATATTCATGTTAAATGCAAGTTAGCTTGAGTGCTGTGACTATTTTTATCCCACATTTCTGGCATATGCTGTGTCGTCTTTCTGCTATAAAATTCAGCTTTATTTTTTGTAGCCTTAACTCACACAACCCATCAGGTAATATACACTGATTTGTCAAATGCAAGAAGAAATATCAGAAAAACCAACACCTGGGTCAGGGTAAAGTACAGAGTCAAAACAAATCAGTACTCTGATTCATGCTTTGTTTGAGGGAAATTAATTAGATTTTTAAAAAGTGATTACATTGGACCCAAAAAGCAAATGAGGCTTTCCTGAAGAGTTTCCCACCTTTGGAAGTTCTTCAATCTGGTTGGCATCTAAATAAAGTTCCTCCAAAGTCTTATCGAAAGGGAAGATTTCTTTGGGTACTTGTTCTAAACTGCAGTGAGAATAATCCAACACAGTGACTGCTTCCTCTTCACCCCGGAGACAACGGCATGGCACCAGTCGTCCAAACAAATTACGCTTCGTCGTCATGATTAAACTCTGCAAGACAAAGTGGACTTTGTAAGGTTTCATACCTGGAAATTATTAATTTCACACCAAAGGACATGGCAGGAGAATTAGTTTTCTCATGTTACACATGACATGTTAATTTAGGAAAAGCTAGAAGGGAAAACAGTATTTGAAAATGCATCCTGAACACCCGATTTTAATTGTTTGGTTTAATATAACAATAATAACAAGCATTATTTGAAACAAGTGAATGTCAAGACGATCAAAAGAACAGCATTTGAATCAGCATGTTTTTGATTCAGTGTTCTACAAAGCTTTGTTTTCACTTAAAAAAAATTATGCTCATGGGACAATGTTAGGTAATTGGAAAAATATTTCACATACCACTGACATTATTCACTTCAAATCCGCATGTCTGCTGCATCTGCATCAACTGCCTCCCTAACTGTTCAGAATAAATGCCAATTTTTATGCTGTTATATTGAATTTATATTGCTTCACATAACTGGTACTGCAACACAAAGTTGAAAAGGGTGGGCAGGGCTTATAGAAAGAGGAAGATACATCCTCTTTATGGAAGCTCCAAGAATACTTTTCCTCAAGATTTTTCTTAAAAGGAACACTTCAAATACTCACTCACACATATCAAGCGCGCTGGACAACTTAAGTGGTGCTTCCATTGGCAAACTGGTTTATTGTGGTCATATGTACTGAGGTAGAGTAAAAAAACACATCTTGCTTATCATTCATGTGTGTCAATTCATCATAGTGCATTTTAGTAGTACAAGGAACAGACCACAGAGAAAAGTGCAGGACAAGTAGACAATAAGGTGCAAGTTCACCACAAAGTATATTGTGAGGTCAAACACCCACTCTTATCGTAATGTTCAATAGTCTCAAGACAGTGAGGTGGAAGCTATCCTCGAGCCTGGTGTGACATGCGATCAGGCTTCTGATCCTTCTGCCCAATGGGGGATGGTGGGAGAGAGTTGAGAGAGTGTCCAGAGAGGGTGGGCTCTCTGACTCTACTGGCTACTTGAGCAAGGCAGTGAAAAGTGAAGACAGAATCCATGGAAGACAAGCTCCTTTTTCATCTTGCACTAAGCTGCTTCCACTTCCCTGCAGTCAGAGCAGAGCAGCTGCCACACCATGCCGCTGACAGAAAGCAAGACAAGTGCCAGTCACCTTGATTTAAAACTAAACACTAGTCAACAGATTGACAGCTATCTCTACTAACAGACTACACGTTCCTTAAATGAGAAACATTGTGGATAATGAAGCCTCCACTGGAACAATTAATACCTTCAAGATAATTGACCTGACAATGCAGAAATTTTCTTAAAACCGACCTACCAGGAAAAAGCCTGAGATATAATACCTTCTCTGGAGCATCAATGAAACTTTGGTATGGTTCACAGGGGACATGCTAAAATTCCTTAGCTTCCTGAACAAATAGAGGGGCTGGTGTGCATCAAGATGGTTGGACCAGGACGAGCTGTTGGTAATGTTCACTCCGAAGAACTCATAAGATCTCAAACATCAGGATCTTAGCAAACAGGCACATGTAACACCACCATTCTCTCACCCCACCCCCTTCTTGTACAGGATGTTCCCTATAGTGGGGGTATCCGGAACTAGAGGGCACAGCCTCAAAACTGAACGGTGACCCTTTAGAGCTGAGGTAAGGAGGAATTTTATATAAATATATATATATATATATATATATATAGACAGAGAGTAGTAAGTCTGTGGAATGCTCCGCCGCAGAGCGTGGTGGAGGCCAACTCCGTGCCTATATTCAAGGCAGAAGTTGATTGTTTCCTGATCGGTCAGGGCATCAAAGGATATCGGGAGAAAGCAGATGTATGTGGTCGAGTGGGATCCAGGATCAGCCATGATAGAATGGTAGAGCAGACTCGATGAGCTGAATGGCTTAATTCTGCTCTTACGTCTTATGGTCTAGAAGTCAATCCCCAGCCTTTTTGTTTTGCCGACACCGAGGGAAAGATTGTTGTCATGACAACACTTTACTAGGCTCCCCATCTCTATCCTGTCCTCTGACTCATTTTTTTTTGGAGATACGGCCCACAACTGTGGCATCACCTGCTCAGTTGTAGGTGATGTTAGTGGAATCTGCTACACAGTCTTGAGTGTATAGGGAATAGAGTGGGGGTGAAAGACAGACTCTTGTGGGGCACCTGTGTTAAGGATAATCATCATGGTATTGCTGGTTAACTTACTTATCAGCATCTATTGGTCAGAAGTCAAGGAATCAGCTGCAAAGAGAGACAACGAGCCCAAGGTCCTACTTGGAGAGGAATTTGCTTGGAATTATAATACTGAAGGCAGAGTAGAAGTCAATAAGCAATAGTCTCACACAAGTGTTTTTAACTGCCCAGACTGCCGCTGGTGAATTCATAAGTCCTTCTGTTCATGCCCTGGCCTTACAGCTGTTTGGAACCACATTAAAGAGACATTTCACACTGGTACTGTACTCTGTATTTGCAATTGTAGACCAGTCCTGTTTTTCCTGTGGAAGCCATTTCTCAACCGCTGGCTTTGTTCTCTTCAACAGTCTACCTTGGACATCAGGGTATGAATATTGGGGAGATCAGTTAGCTTCTGCACCATCATAACCGTCAATGCAAGTCCAGTGTTGCACAATTCCAGCAATAACTGGACAACGCAAGACTTCATACAAGCCAAAGAGATTCTGAACAAGTCATCTTCCTGTCCTCCACTATCCTGAACATAGTGGACATATCTTGTCTACACGCAGTAAAAAAAAAATGATATTTACTAATTTTTACACCAATGAACTCTTCCCAGTTTTTTGCAATAGGTCCAGGTGAAGGAGATTTATATTAAATAGCTCCACTTCTTAAAATAAATCCAATCTCTACCCCACTTTATACCCATCCCAAAGGAAATATTGTTACACTCTGGAACCTTACTGTTACACATTAAGCAGTTACTTTTAAACATTAAAAAGGTTTCGTGCATGACATTTTGAGTTCAAGTTGTTCATGCAGTACAGTTATCCATTACTGACGACAAGATGGATAGGAACCTATTTCCACTGCAGTTCATTGCCAAATGAGTTATCAAATGAAGACACTGCAAATGCTGGAATCTGGACCCCACTAAGCTGGAAGAACGCAAGCAGATTCTGTAGAGAAAAAAATGGCTTAAATCAACATTTTGGACTGAGTTCTTGCATCAGATGCTACTTGACAACCCCCCACCCCCCAAGTTTTTCTAGCATTAGTTTTTGATCAATAATTACATGCTTGTGGAGTGACAATTGTTTTATACCCTCTCCACTATGATTTATATATAGTTTAAGAAAACATCAATCTTTTCAATTACACACCAAGATTATTAAATTATGGTTCTAGTATATTAAAAAAAAATTTAAACTCTACTTCAATTTATTATCGATGCCCAAAATTCCATTCTGCTACTCTAGAATGCAGACCATGGTCATTGCACACGATCCATTACATATGATCGAGACCTTGCAACTTCACCTAATAGGAAGGCAAGCACAAAATACATACACTGCTACTCATTTCTGAATGATCAACTACAGAGTGTGGTTTCCCCAAGATTAGTTTGTGCAGGGTCAAACCAGGTCAGAAGACAGCAAGGCTAGTCCTTTGTGGGAAAAAAAGGGAAATGACTAAGGATGTTAAATACTAATGCAGTATTTTGCAAAAGGAATTTCAGCTCACTTATACACCTAAAAACAAAAGGTCATTTCAGTGAATTCACCGAATGCTGAATGTATTCAGCAGGTCAGGCAGCATCTATGCAGAAGAATAAAACTGTCTATGTTTCATGCAGAGACCCTTCAGTCCTGTGGAGTTCCTCCAACATGTCTGTGTTCTGCTCTAGATTTCCAGCACCTGCATAATATCTGGTGTTTTAGTAAATTAATTCATTTTTAGCTAATTCGTTAACAACAATATCAGAAGACAACATTGCTAAACTGGGCAGAAAATTTTAAAAGACTAAAGATTAAAAGGATGCGTAATCTTAAAGTGACACACCTATAGGTCACATCACAACATGACAACTCACCAGCAGATCAGGTTTTTCCAGTTAATCTAAGTCATCTCAGACTGCAATTGAATGTAGTTTGTTCAAAATTAATTCCATTCAAAACAGTTTGGCTGCTTGTATTTCAGTGAAAAGACTTCATTGTTCTGCACATCTACTTTATTACAAGTGAAGAATCATTTGGGATCATTTAAAAAAAGCCAATGACAAATCCCTAAGACTACTGTTAAATATATTGCAATCAAACATTACATACGTGTTGAAAAAGAAACCGCATGTAATCTGTAATTTAGCAAATCTAAGTTGCATGGAAGAGGGCTATTGCCCATTAACCATCAGGCTTCTGAACCAATGGGGATACCTTCACTCAATTTTACACCCCATTACTGAACTTTTCCTATAACCTATAGACTCACTTTAAGATTCTCCATATTTACTGCTTATTTATTTACTATCTCTTTTTTTGTCCTTTGTATTTGAACATTGGTGACTTGTTCATCCTATTGGATGTGGTCTTCCATTGATTCTATTTAGGATTATGATTCTTGGATTTGCTGTGTATGCCCACAGCAAAATGAATCTCAGGGTTGTACAAGATGACATACATGTACTTTGATAACAAATTTACTTTGTTAACATGAGGAGCACTGAAGATACTGGAAATCCAAAGCAATGCACACAGACAAAATTCTGGAGGAACACAGTAGGCAGACAGCATCTATGGAAATGAATAAACAGTCGACCTTTTGGAAAAAGATAAATTTACTTTGAACTTTTCGGTCAGAATAGAACTATTGAAGAGTACCTGAACCAATCATGGAAACAATGCTTTTGAAATCAAATCCTAACTTGTTAATTCTGGACAACTAAAGCATAAGTGTAGCGCTCCTTTCCTAGATGCAGGGACAAAACAGCAGCCACCTCGATGCTGCACAAAAGGATTAGTTATGGAAAGTTTGCCTGTCAAGTAGATTGGTTTTCAAGCCAGAACAGGTGACTAGATAACAGTAACTTTAGCAGTCTGCACACTAGCATTACTTACTTCATTTTATGCTACTCAGAAATTTATCATAGAGTAGCATTTTCCATTCCATTTCTTTATTGCCTGCCTGAACAAGTTTAAAAAAAAATGCTTGCTCACAAATGAATCCAGCCAAAGTGTCTCCACAAGACAACAGAAGTTCTAAAATGCCATTTTTTCAAAACTATGAGACACAAAAATTGAAACCATTTTATTCACTTCAACGTACTTAAGTACAATTTTAAAAAAAACTAAATTATAGCAGGACATTTCGTGATCATTTCCAACCCAAAGTGTCTAGGTACTGATTCCTTATTCTGGTACTTATTCTCTCGCAGCCTCTGACATCTCAGTGATCATATCTGCCTCTGCAGTAATGATAGAATATTTAACAATATTCACAACCAAAGCTGGTCATCTCCAACACTGTACACAAACCCAGATTTTTGATAGCAAAAGCAAATTCTTATTTCCTTCTGTTATGCCAAAAGCAGTTTCAGAGCACATACCACCACCACCACACTCAGGACTGTCTGAGTCAATAAACCTCCAGTCTAGAAACTGTCCGCAGGAACTGCTCACAGGGCAAAGCAGATACAGAAATCTGAGAAATTTTAAATGGTCTCTTAAAGTCAAACAAAACCAAAGTAAAACAAAGTATTTCACTTTGTAAGTACTCAATTTGTCAATGACCATGACTAAATACACTTCTATAAAGTGAACAGTGATCGAATAATTTCAATTCACTACATCACCCAATGGCAGACTTGCTCACCTACAAGCTCTCCAATTAGTTCTGATTTCGTCTGCTGCTTCCTAGCTCCAGGTACACCTCTCTGCAGTAACACCTCTCTAAGCTCGTCATCTACGCTGTGGTCTCATTGGGCTGCCCAGTTGTTGAGTCTTAAACCGCCAAAGGGGCAATCTGTATCAACACTACACAAATGCAATGCTTCTACCCATATCATACATAGTAAACTATGATGCATTTTCCAAAATAATTTTTTAAGAAGCTTAGCTCTGATGATTTGTGTGCCAGCTGCCAGCGTCTCTATTTAGTAAATGCTGATAGTAAAAGCAAGCATTGACCAAGGTGAATCAAGTACTTTCCCATCCTCTGGGGCCAATAACCTGCTTCTCTGACATCCTGAGTCTGGACATCCTCAGACTCTTGCGTAGTTGACAGTCCATCTTATCAGATCCTTTTACTCTTTAAAGCTTCAGGCCCCCAAGAAAAGAAGTTTCTTATTGGAATTTTAGAATATGATGCATGATGGAAACCCAAGGATGGCCATGAAGTTGGAGTGCACTGAATGAGAAAAGTGTGGTGATGTGCCAGTTCCTGGTTGGAGAGCACTGAGCATGCGTGGGGTTTGCCAGAGTGTATCAGCATGTGGCGGGTGCTAAGATGTGTTTGTTTAATAGAAGTTCTTAATTCTTACAGAATATGATTCTTAATTGGTAACCCACGATATGCTTAAATAGAAGTAACAGAACACAAACTATGCAGGTAAATGCAGCAGGTAATGAGTTACCAAGTTCAGATGACAACAATTTGCTTCTGATCATGGAGGAAAAATGTCAACTTTGTACAATGTTGGCAGAGCAATGAATAAAAGTGAATTGACTCCACTGCAGCTGCTGACTGGTAATACCAATTACCTCTGTACAAAGAATGACCTTCTGTGGGGAAACTCAACACAGCTCTCCTGAATTATATACAATTACAGCTCTCCTGAATTTGGTACAATTACAAATGGCGGTCTGGGTAAGGGAATCCCTGGTAACTTTGGACTTTGGTTCCAGTAAGTGTCATGACTTTCAAAGACAAGCACCTGGGGAAAAAACAGCAAGTGAAAGACTGTATGGGGCAAACATAATCTTATCAGTACAGGTAGCCTTCAAAAAAACCACAACTACTGTAGTTGATAAACTATAGATCACTGAATGTTACCAGAGAAAACTGTAGACAAATCTGATATCAAAAGATTACATTTCACTTTTAAAAAGAGCAATGCAAATTCAGTTAACATAAAATAGTTACAGCAAATTGGAAAACTCATCAGAAGGCTGTCCTGTCTTTCTGTCAGTTTTGTCTGAAACATATAATGGGACAAAGATCTTTAACTGCTATTTATGAAATTAGAACTTGACAAATTTAAGTGAATGGAACATCTTAAGTTCAGAAAATATTTTTGATCATGGCAAGGGAACTGCGTATGCTGGAAATTAAAACCTAGACTGGAGAGTGCAGTAAAAGCTTGGCTCAGTCACGTTCTTTTTCAGAACACAAATGAGTTAACCTATCAGGTATTGGCAGATCGGCAAAACAATTCCAAACATATGTGGCTGCTCAAGGTCTCCTTCAGCTGGTTTAAATATCAAGTATGTACCAAGTTTGGGTAGTGATGTTTCAAACTCAGAGCTCCACTGGCTCCAGGGAATAAGCATCACTATCCAACTCCCAGACAGCAGGGAAGGGAACAGAGCTGTATTCAAAGCAGCAACCACATACTCTACTTCCTATTGTATTGCACAAAACTGCTGATGAAATGTTCAGGTTCCTATTCATTTACATAAAATTACTCTGAAATATCAGGTTCTTGGAGCCTCAGCCTAATCACAGCAAAGTAGCCCTGAGCAACAGACACACAAAATGCTGGAGGAACTCAGCAGGTCAGGCAGCGTCCACGGAAATGAAAGTTCTGGGCTGAGTAGCCATTCCTTTAGTTTTCACTGCTTAATAATGAATTGAAATGTAGTTTTACATTTAAAATAGAATACTTCTACATTCAAAGATAATTTTATTTTCTCCGCCTTCATTCTTTTCAGGTCTTATAACTCGTGGGGAAAATATCACAAATTATCATCAAAACAACTCCAGCATTAACAAATATTGACATCTACACCACAAATTATTCACCTGCAAAACAGAATGTCCAACCCTATTGAAGTCAATTAGGCAGAAATTTGAACCAAACCCATCTGACTAACAGCATCTCTCAGCTGAAAGCCCTGAGCTTCCATTAACCCTTGAAGAACCACAGTATGCCGCAATAATTTTGGACTCAAATGGTCAAACTCAGTAGATGTTGATTTCATTCTTAGCTCAAGTCCAGCCTTCTCAAAATTATGGATTCTTTGCTGTTTTGATCTTTTAAAAAAAAACGGGGGAAAGGGGAAGAAATTGAGAGTTCATCTGCATATGATTAAAGCAAAGACTGAGAAATGTACCCATATGTGTTAAGCCTGTGCTTCATCTATAACAGTCTTACTCCTGTTTGTCAATGCATTAAGGCCTCACTCTGCCAAGATAATGTAGCTGGTGTGGAGCAGCCTTGTGTGATAAAATATACCTGTTCCACTTTATAACAAAGGGAAGTTGTCCTAGGCCCCAAATGGACTGACTCAATTTACACAACCGTTGCAACGTCAAGCAACATTCCTGAATGTTTTATTTCTTGTACAATACCAGAAACACTTCACAGGCAGATTCAAGTTACTCAGGCATCTCAGAATGGAGCCCATGAAGGAAAAGAATGATGGGAAGGGCAAAGTACTTCAGGAAGCAATTGCCAATATCAGAGTTAATGATAAATAACTAGGAAACAATTTCATTTTGCAATAGTAAACAGCAGAAACCCAGATAGAGCTCAGCCCACAAGTGACAACTGTAGCTGTATATCAAAGCTAACCAAAGAATTTAACCTAGGAACAAAAAATAAAGCAACCCATAAACTTGTCTGATAAAAGACCACAGAAACAAATTTATGCTGGTTGGGAAATGGAAGGCTTACTATTCAGATAATAATTCATATAATATAGATATGAATGTTTGATAGGTATATGGACAGGAAAGGAACGGAGGGTTATGGGCTGAGTGCAGGTAGGTGGGACTAGGTGAGAGTAAGCGTTCGGCACGGACTAGAAGGGCTGAAATGGCCTGTTTCCGTGCTGTAATCTTTATATGGTTAATAAATGAAGTATCCAAAATGAAGAGTTCAGGCAGCACTACAAGAAACAAAGTGATTAGAAGATGCTGAAGGCAACTTAGGTGAAAGCCTGTAGCCAACCATTATATACACTGTTCTGATACCCAGGAAAGGTAGATGGTTATACCAAACTCAATAGCTGAAGGAGAATAAAGTTTATTAGTGAAATAGCTCTGACAGATTCAATACTGATCTTGGATGCTCTCTGCGTCGAATCGGCAAATTCTCCATGAATGCATGCACATCCCCAAGTGCTCCAGTTTCCTCCCAAATTCCAATAGGCATGTTGAGTGATAAGTTAATGGATTTCTGTCAACTTCCTCTGGAATCAGGCAACAGAGAAACAGGCCCTTTGGCCCAACTGGTCTATGCCAACCACAGTATCCACCATGCTAGTCTCAGTTCCCCACATTAGTCCCACAATCATTCATCCTTCCCCTTCATATTCCTATCCAAATGACCCTTAAATGTTGCATTTGTATCCACAATGACCACTTCCTCGGGTGGCTCATTCCGTACTCACTACACTCTGTAAGTTACCTCTCAGGTCTCTTCAACTTCTTCTCTCCTACTGTGTAGCTGTACCCTATAATTTTGGGCTCACCACCTGGGGGGGGGGGGGGGAGGAGACTGAATTACCCACCTTATCCATGCCCCTCATGATTTGAAAAACTTTTGAAGTCAGTTCTCATACTCCTATGCTCCAAGGAATAAAGACCCAGTGTAGTCTAACTTTCCCTGTGACTCAGGCCCGCAGGTCCAGGCAGCATCCTTGAAAATCTCTTCTGCACCTTCTCCAGCTTAATGTAGGTGCTGGCAGGCTGGTGTACTGAATTATGAAGTCGTTTCTCCCCCAGCATTGGGGAATCAAGGACTAGAAGGCACTGAGTTAAGATGAGGGGAGTACCTTAAGGCAACTTATTCCACCAGAAGGTGGTCCACACATAGAATGAGCTGCCAGAAAAAGTGGTTGAAGTACGTCCATTAATAACACGTGAAAGTAAGTTGGACAAGTACATGGATAGGAAAGAGGGCCAAACATGGGAAAATGAGACTGGCTTAGATGAGAATCTTGATCAACAGGGACCAGATGGGCCAAAGGGCTCACTGCCGTTCTGTACCACTCTAAACAGGCTGCAGTTAACAGACAAAAATGAGACAGAATGAGTTACAGGGAAATAAACATGGGAGTGACATTGGCTGAGAGCCAACAACCTTGTTGGGCCAGATACCTTCCGACACCATAAAAAATGAAAATGAAATAAATAAAAAGTAAAGACACTACATGGCTGGCAAAATGGGGGAAGATTCAATCAACTTGACTATGTCAATATTTTGTGGGGGGGGGGGACCAATATTTTTCAGATGCTGAAATACTTGGGCATGCACTGCTTTTTAATATCAACATTTTCCTTATGACTCATCCACAAGCAAGTGGCTCCTTAGAAAAGCCCTCTGATATCTGGGAGAAGCGCAAGGGGCTGTCAGAGAGTAAAAGCTGTTGCTATGCAGCAGTGGGAGTGATCATACGGTTCAAGAGTTAACAGGATTTTGTTTTGAAATCAAACCTTGGCAAAAGACGAGGAGGTTCCACTCAATGAAAATAATGATAAAAGGCAACGTGGGGAAGGTACAAGTGCCAGTTTCTACATGCCTTCAATCAATGGCGGCTTAAGAACAAGAAAAACGGGACTTTTTACAACACAAAATATATTGAACTGATTTAGAATGACTCCACAAAAGTATTTGACTTAACACAAAAGAAAGTGAATATAGATTTGGAAGCATGACAAATGATCTTGTCCTTGTCAGATTAAAAAAAAGAAATCACTAATACTGTCGAGAGGCTATTAGTGGATTTGGCCAATCCTTAACCACAACTGTCCACAAAAACTGGCAAAGTTCCACATCAACAGCTTCCGAAGACAAAGTGGCAGGCGTAATTGGTGCCAACCTCGCCAGCTAGGCTGGAGTTTGGCCAAACTTCAGAAGAAAAACCATCAATG
The DNA here is from genome assembly GCF_030144855.1 of Hypanus sabinus. Taxonomy (NCBI): domain Eukaryota; kingdom Metazoa; phylum Chordata; class Chondrichthyes; order Myliobatiformes; family Dasyatidae; genus Hypanus; species Hypanus sabinus. Next base: position 32,719,914 of record NC_082712.1, on the reverse strand, counting down.
GCAAAATTCTGTTTGAGTAGCAACAAGCAAAATCACACACACACACACAATAACTCCACAACAGAGCTTTAGATGAAACAGTACTATTTCTAAACACACACAAGGGCAGAGTTCAGTGGAAGTACAGAGGTGGAGGTGTAGCTTTGGGGTTGGGATCAGCTTGCAGCAACACAAAATTGAACCTAAACTGAGGATCCAAATTGAAACAAAATGCCAAGTCCTGAATACACAGCGGAGTTTGCACATCAGCAACTCAGCACTACCCACTTAATGGGCTCACCACAGGTGCTCATCTTCTCCTACATGCCCGAGACATGCCAGTTGATCTGCTGTGTCACAATCCAGAGACACAGGTTCAACCCTGTCCTCCAGTTCTGTTGGGATGGAGTTTTCTTGTTCTGCCTGTGGTTACATCTCAGACACATCTGTCTTGGTAGGCTAACTTGTTACTGAATTGTCTCTAATACATAATTGAATGGAAGAATCTGGAAGGTGAGGGCGGGGGAAATTGACAACAATAAAATGGGGCTGGTATAGGAATAGTGCAAACAGGTGTAACGTGGCTGGTGAAGATCCGAAGGGCCATTCGTATAACCAAGTAGATGAACAGAAGATGAATCTTAGGGAGGTGCTGTTCATGTGGACACAAGCACCAAACTGGGGTCTATGTACATGGATGCTTGTCAGTTGGCATAGACAGTGGATCAAAGACCCCATTTTCAACTGAGTCACAGAGTCAGATTAGTACAGCACAAAACAGGTCCTCCTGCCCATTTAGTCCATGCTGGAACTATTTATCCTGCCTACTCCCACTGACCTGCTCTGGGACCATCACCCTCCATACCCCTACCATCCATGTATCTATCTACTAAATGTTGAAATCGACCTTACACGCACCACTTCAGCTGGCAGCTTTTTCCACTCTCATGTATCTCTGAGTGAAGTAGTTTCCCCTCACGTTTCCCTTAAACTTTTCACCTTTCATCCTTGATTCATGACCTCTTGTTGTAGTCCCACCCAACCTCAGTGGAAAAAGCCTGCTTGCATTCCTGTTTGACAATGATGTGGTACCTTCTGTAGGTGCACCCAGTAGCTGCTGTTCTGTTAATTTTACCTTGCTCAATGCAAGTAAAATGCTGTAACATTGATCAATCAATTAAAAAGTTGGGTGCTTTCATTTCAGTCAAATGAAAACTTCTGCCTTTTGTGCAGCTGACCTAACTTAATGTTCAAGATTTCTTTACATTTGGCCATTTAAAAAGTTATACATCAAGTTTCAACTCTTGCAGAAGATTTAAAATTTCAAAAACTCAATGATCCCATGTTCTATCAAAACCATAATTTGCATTAAGAAAAAACTCGGGCATGCTCAGAAATATTTGAGATTAGGTTTGCAGATACGTGCAAATTGAATGGAACTATGAAAGGTTATTTTTAAAAACTTCACCCTAGCCCACCTCGGTCTACATGTATCTTGCAGTGCACTTTATAAACGTTGTGGTATTCAACACCCTAGTTAATAGCTTCAAGATTAGCTGTTCTTTCATATTCATGTCACAAGGGACTAGCACTTGACTGCTCATACTTAACAGATTGAAAATCAATTAACACTTCTGCATCTCTCATTGCAATCTGATCAGTTTTGGCTTACATTGCTTTTCTTGACTTTGTGGAAATCCAGTGCTTCCCATTTCAACTATGGGCACACAAGAGAGAAAAAAGTTCTGGAATGCAAAAATACATGCAAGTAAAGCACAACAGGATGCATGGTTTGTGGTAAGGAGCTCATGAGGCAGACAAACCTGTGCTGCAACATGAATTACGCAGTTCAAGCCATTTATTTTTTGGAAACAATATCCTCTACCAGCATTCATGGCCAGAATAAATGCCTCCAGCAACCACACATCACGAAATGCCAACAAGAAATTCAGTATAACCTGGACCATTGATTGCTGATCGAACAGATGGTGTAAAGTTGACAAAAAGGGTTTCAGTACTGATAAAGGCAACCCAGTTTAAGTGGCTTGCAAGCAAAATAAACTACATAAACTAGGGCACGAGGTGTGTTACATTTTTGTGTAGTTAATAGTGATCAAGTATTTACTTGATTTCATTTATAGAAAAATACAGTTTAATAAATAGTCTACTAAACCACATTAAAGTTATGTGCTTCTCTTTAGTTGGGGGGAGGTGGTAGGAATGGTGTAATAGTTCAATTAGAACCCATTCAGTCTTGCTTGAGATGGATATCCAATAAGTCTCAACTCTTTACTTTGAGAAGGTGTCCCATTAATGAAGTCTCAAACTAATGGTGGAGGGCAAGGAACCCTGGATGTGGAGACATGTAGGGTTGGTTGAAGAAAACAAAAAGATTGAGAGACTTGGAGAACCAAAGGGAGAAGATGCCCTCCTGTAGTAACGAAAGTGTACTGTTTGGTGTTGGGAATGGTGTGCAGTGGAGTACTTCAAAGTGTAACACGGAGGATGAAGAAGAACATAAAATGGCACTGGTAATACCCGCAACCCAGGACCCAAATTCTCAGTCTTTCTCTCTCAGGTCTCCTTTAAGCCGTTCAGTAAAAACACACTGTATTACCTACTTAGCAGCTTGTGTCAAATTTTGTTCAATTGTACCTCTCAAATTTTACAATAAATGCATGATGTGAACCCAAGTTGTTCACTGAGATTCTGACATTACAATTGTGATCAAGTGTTCTCCAACTAAACGTCAGTTCATTAGCCTTGCGCTTGAAAACCCTTATGCTGTTATAAGCTACTTGGTTCTAATAAACTCTTGTTACTCTAATCTCCTGAAATGATTTAATCATTAAAAATACTAAAATTACTTTAAATGATTTAAATAAGAGTAATTACACCAAAATGTTACCGTTCTAGCCAATAACAAAATTCTTCCTGGTTCTCTGCGTATTGTGACTGACTGCTCATAACATCAGTTTCATGCCAAACAGAGCTGCTGGTGCCCAGGGAGTCCTTCAAACCAACAGCCATCGGCAGTGAGGGTTCGTAGATGCAATGACCTCACCAGAAGTTGCAAAATCTTCATGGAAATTTTGTTCCAAGTCAGGAGGAAGTGCCGTACGTACATCAGCCACCCTTTTAGATTTTTTTTTTCCAATCACTTAGTTTCACTTTAATTATTTTAATTCTGTAAAATGCAGGACACTAGCTTGGCCCTGGACACTGTCTGCACAAATAAACCACCTCAGGGTTTTCCAGGAACTTAACTCTGCAGGAAATGTTACTCAAAAGCCCAAAATCAGTAGGCAATTAGGCAAAATGTGTCAAGTAAATTTTTTGGTGCATAAATTTGTTGAATAATTCCTTCAACAGACTGAAACCTAGAGGACGTCAAATGTTTTTAATGATCAGCTGCAGTGACGCCTGGCTGTAGACTCACTTTCGTGAACTTCAGCTCTGAATGCTATTTGCTTACTTCTATTATTTGCCTGATTGTTTTTTTCCTCTCTGCACATTGGATGAACTTTTGTTTCAATGGGTTCTATTGGGTTTCTTTGTTTTGTGGCTGGCTGCAAGAAGGTAAACCTCATGTATACATACCGGTACTTGAAACTTTATTTCTGTTCTTCATCACCTGAAACACTTGTTCTATTTTCTCCACATCTGCTCTCCAGGCTGCTGAGTATTTCAAGCATTTTCTATTTGGGGAAAACGCTCAACTGCCCAAGCAAAAACACATTTACAATGGCCCTTGTCAACTAGGCAAAAGTGAAATGCTGTTGGCCAGCAATGATAGCAAGTTAATAACTACCTGCCAGAAGGCAAGTTTATACTCCAGCTCAGGTCTTCATTGGTTTTGAAGGCCTAGCAGTGTATATTGCCTCATGATTAAATGATAATCGTGCGCTCTTTGTTATCAGTGTTCATCAACAGCTTTTGTGCTGGTCCATCAGACAGGGAGAAGGCAATCACAATTTCATACTGTGGTCTTCTGCTAGAGCCTGATAACTGTTGCCCAGTTGTCTGAGTTTAGGGACCTCTTGATTTAAAATTACAGAAAGTTTTTTTTAAAATTACTGTCAACTTCTTTTAAATGCCTTGACGGCAAGGAAATTTCGATGTTGAGAATTACTTCATGCAAATCAAAGAGTCAACATTCTAAAGTCTCCACGTTGCTGTTTTTTTTATAAACCTGTGAAGGGGCATCCTTGAAATAAATATCCGAGGTTCCTTGAGCCTCTTGCTGTCAAACAAGTGTGCCAAATAATATTGGTGCTGTCTTTCATTGATTCTATTGTGATTATTTTGCCATTGTGGACTTATTGAGTATGCCTGCAAGAAAAAGAATCTCAGTTGTATGTGGTGACAGGGTAGCATTGCGGTTAGCACAACACTTTACAGTGCAGGTGATCTGGGTTCAATCCAGGTGCACCAGCTTCCTCCCACAGTCCAAAGACGTACCAGCTGGCAAGTTAGTCATTGTAAAATTGTCATGCAATTAGGCTAGGATTAAAATTGAGGGGTTGCTGGGCAAAGTGGCTCGAAGATTCTACTCCACACTGTCTCAATAAATAAAGATAAATATATTATCTATTATTAATAAATTTATTTTGAACTTTGAACAAATTCTCCAAGTTCAAGAACATATTTACAAATTAAAACTATTTTCTAGTCACTGAGAATCGCATGGTTATGCAGACCTTTGAAACCTCCCTGAACCTCACGCTCGACATCTCCATTGCACATAGTTCAAGTTCCTGTGCCTGACTCATAAGCACAACCTGTCGTACACCTTAGGGATAGGCCCACTGATTCATTTACAAAGACTGTATTTGAGAATTGTGTCATTTCAATAACAGGATATACAACAACTTATCTTCACACAACTACCTTAAAGAATCATGGAGCAGAACACAGAACAGACCATCATTTCCACGCTTCCTTTTTATAAAGTGGTCTCACATCAGACCTTGCTCTCTATAACCTTGCAATTAATTTCTTTCTCATCCCACCTCAAAATCCAGATAAACCTGATTATAGCTGACATTACAGTGTTCAGAGGCCTTTTGCTCAATTAGGGGGAAGTGAAGCACAAAAATGACTTTCTCTATTTTACCTTTGACATTCCAGGCAGGTGTGGCAGTAAGCAAGCTCCATTCCACGTTTGCTCTAATTCCAGGTATACTCAACCACTCAAACTGCACACCCAGACAACAAGAGAGCAGAAAAGTTGCTTCCGATACATCCAACAGAGGCTCACCGCAACCCTGAGCCAGAAGACACCAACCTTTACAGCAAGCTACAGCCAACTGATAGCTCGAACAACACCCACCCTCAAACACCAACAGCAGTGGCACAGCCTGAGCAGGCGTCTCTCTTTTTTAAACAAGATGCATTGGGATGGTCAGTGAGGTCATGCAGACTTGCAAGTGTTCACATTCTATTGATACAGGATATTCAGTCCCTTGCAAGGGGAGACATAGAATCTGGGGATGTGGAGTCAGTATGGACAGAACTGAGAAATTCTAAGGGCAGAAAGACCCTAATGGGAGTTAGCTACAGGCCCCCAAACAGCAGTCTGGATGTAGGGTGTAAGTTGAATGAAGAGTTAAAATTGGCATGTCGCAAAGGTAATGATACAGTTGTCATGGGGGATTTCAAAATGTAGGTAGAGTGGGAGAATCAGGATGGTACTGGACCCCAGGAAAGGGAGATTGTGGAGAGCCTCTGAGATGGATTCTTAGAACAGCTTGTACTGGAGCCTACGCAGGAGAAGGCAATGATTTGAAGGCAAAGATTTAGTGTTGTGCAATGAACCGGATTTGATCAGGGACCTGGAGGTAAAGGAGCCATTAGGAGGTAGTGACCATAATATGATAAGTTTTAACCTGCAATTTGAGAAGGAGAAGGGAAAATCAGATGTGTCAGTATTACAGTTGAACAAAGGGAACTAAGGAGCTATGAGGGAGGAGCTGGCCAAAGTTCAATGGAACAATACCCGAGCAGGGAAGACAGTGGAATAAAAATGGCAGGTATTTCTGGGAATAATGCAGAAGGTGCAGGATCGGTTCATTCCAAGGAGGAAGAAAGATCCTAAGGGGTGTAAGGGGCAGCCGTGGCTGATGAGGGAAGTAAAGGGCAGTATAAAAATAAAAGAGAAGTATAACATAGCAAAGATGAGCGGGAAACCGGAGGACTGGGAAGATTTTTAAAGAGCAACAGAAGATAACAAAAAAGGCAATACGCCAAGAAAAAATGAGGTACCAAGGTAAACTAGCCAAGAATATAAAGGAGGATAGTAAAAGCTTCCTTAGGTATGTGAATAGCAAAAAAAATAGTTAAGACCAAAATTGGACCACTGAAGACAGAAACAGGTGAGGGAACAAGGAAATAACAGATGAGTTGAACAGGTACTTTGGATCTGTCTTCACTAGGGAAGACACAAACAATCTCCCAGATGTAATAGTGGCCAAAGGAACTGGGGTAAAGGATAAACTGAAGGAAATTTATATTAGGCAAGAAACGGTGTTGGATAGACTGTTGAGTCTGAAGGCTGATAAGTCCCCGGGACCTGATGGTCTGCATCCCAGGGTACTTAAAGAGGTGGCTCTAGAAATTGTGGACGCGTTGGTAATCATTTTCCAATGTTCTATAGATTCAGGAACAGTTCCTGCTGATTGGAGGGTGGCTAATGTTGTCCCACTTTTCAAGAAAGGAGGGAGAGAGAAAACAGGGAAGTATAGACCGATTATAGGCCTGACGTCAGTGGTGGGAAAGATGCTGGAGTCAATTATAAAAGAGGAAATTACGACACATTTGGATAGCAGTCGAAGGATCAGTCCGAGTCAGCATGGATTTATGAAGGGAAAATCATGCTTGACTAATCTTCTGGAGTTTTTTTTCAAGGAAGTAACTATAAAAATGGACAAGGGAGATCCAGTGGATGTAGTGTACCTGGACTTCCAGAAAGCTTTTGATAAAGTCCCACATAGGAGATTAGTGGACAAAATTAGGACACATGGTATTGGGGGCAGAGTACCGACATGGATTGAAAATTGGCTAGCTGACAGGAAACAAAGAGTAGTGATTAACAGGTCCCTTTTGGAATGGCAGGCTGTGACCAGTGGGGTACCGCAAGGTTCGGTGCTGGGACTGCAGCTGTTTACAATATCCATTAATGATTTAGATGAAGGGATTAAAAGTAACATTAGCAAATTTGCCGATGATACAAAGCTGGGTGGCAGTGTGAAATGTCAGGAGGATGTTATGAGAATGTAGGGTGACTTGGACAGATTGGGTGAGTGGGCAAATGTATGGCAGATGCAGTTTAATGTGGATAAATGTGAGGTTATCCAAGATAGGAAAAGGGGAAGTACAACAAGATCTAGGGGTTCTTGTACATCAGTCAATGAAAGCAAGCATGCAGGTACAAAAGGCAGTGAAGAAAGCTAATGGCATGCTAGCCTTTATAACAAGGGGAATTGAGTATAGGAGTAAAGAGGTCTTTCTGCAGCTGTACAGGGCCCTGGTGAGACCCCACCTGGAGTATTGTGTGCAGTTTTGGTCTCCAATTTTGAGGAAGGACATTCTTGCTATTGAGAGAGTGCAGCGTAGGTTCACAAGGTTAATTCCCAGAATGGCGGGACTGTCATATGTTGAAAGATTGGAGCGACTGGGCTTGTATACACTGGAATTTACAAGGATGAGAGGGGATCTGATTGAAACATATAAGATTATTAAGGGATTGGACACGCTGGAGGCAGGAAGCATGTTCCCACTGATGGGTGAGTCCAGAACTAGAGGCTACAGTTTAAGAATAAGGGGTAGGCCATTTAGAACAGAGATGCGGAAGAACTTTTTCACCCAGAGAGTGGTGGATATGTGGAATGCTCTGCCCCAGAAGGCAGTGGAGGCCAAGTCTCTGGATGCATTCAAGAGAGAGTTAGATAGAGCTCATAGATAGTGGGGTCAAGGGATATGGGGAGAGGGCAGGAACGGGGTACTGATTGTGTATGATCAGCCATGATCACAGTGAATGGCGGTGCTGGCTAGAAGGGCCGAATGGCCTACTCCTGCACCTACTGTCTATTGTCTCAGAATCTAGGTCCGAAAAGTACTTACTATACACGACTCTGTTGTGTGCAGGATACAACTGTGGTCAATGGGTGAGGGAAAGAAGAGAGAAAGAGACTTACTTCTTATCTTCTTATCAAATATTGGTTTAGATCTTTGGAATTGATCAATTTTCAGGCTTGCCAAATTCTCTGAAGAACTTTTAGTTACTAATTCTAATCTCTTTCCCTTTCTCATTTGCACCAAACCCCTTTCTCCATGAATTCCCCTGAAGATTTTGTTTTCTTCCATGCAGTTAAACAAGGCATTTATTCAATTCCTCTGCCATTTCCTTGTGGCCCAATGCAAATATGCATATTTGTCTATAAAATATCCACACATGCCCTGAGGCTGTTTTTTTTTGGTCAAGCTTGGCTAAATTTTAAAAAACTATTCTTCAGCATACTGCCTTTTTCCAGTCATGTTATAAACTTTTTCTTCAGATTTAATATTACACCTTCACTTTTTTCCTTTAATTCATCGTTGGCCTGATTTTCCTAGTGCACCTTTCTGCTCTAAAATCAAGCATACTTTGCAGGTGATCAGTTTAAATGCTAGTCATTGTGAGTCCAATATTACACCCTTGAGCTTACTTTCCCTGGGCTACCACAGTCCTCCATCCCACCCCTAAACTTCAATTTCCATTGTTTAGTTTGAAAACCCAAGATTCAGATTGTATATCACTTTCTAACAATGCAAAACTCTCATTATAGTCAGTTTCCCAAGCACCTTCATAACTTTAAACCTTTCTCATTGTACATTCTAGCTCCAAAACAGACCAGCTCCTAGCCAGTACCTCAATACTGTGCTAGTAATCTCTATTGTACTTTATTTTAAATAGTCGAGGGATGTGGATTTTGCAGGTTGAGCTAGCATTTAATTACCCATCTCTCAATCCCCTTGAGAAGGTGATCATCTTGAACCACTACAGTTCAAGGTGTGGGTATATCCACAACCCTGCCACTAGGATTTTGACCTAGTCACAGGGAGGAATGACTAGGAACAGCTACGGATTTGCAAGTCAGGATGGTGTGTGACTTAGAGGGCAGCTTTGAGCTGGTGTGATCCCATGTTTTTGCCACTTTTTTTTAAGCTGGCAGAGTTCATAGATCAGTAAAGTCCTGCCCAAGGAGCCTTGGTAAGTTGTGGCAGTACATCTGGCAGAGGGTTCAGACTGCCGCTACTGTGCGTCAGCAGTGAACGGTTCTGGATAGGGTGCCAACCAAGCGAGCTGTTACATCCTGTATGAAGCAGAGCTTCAAGTGCTGCTGGAGCTGCACTCATCCAGGCAAGTGGAGAGTATTCCATCACACAAATGACTGAGTCTTGTAGTTGGTGAACAGTCTTTGGGTAGGATTCAAGTTACTCGCCACTGGATTCCCAGCTTGGCATCCATTCAGCGAGACACCACAGCGAAAAGCACCAGGCTGTCAAGAGTTTCAATAAAAAGGCTACATATTCATCAGGAATTGTCAATGATCCCTCCCCATCCATCCAACAATCTCTCTGATCCCCTACCATCAGGCAGGAGGTGTCAGGGTAAGAAGTGTTAAGATTGGAAAAAGCTTCTCCCCCCCCCCCCCCCAAAGCCGTGAAACTACTGGACTCCCTGCCACCACCCAGATCTCATCATGCACGGTGCCAGTAGCGTTTACAGTTTACTTTTGGCAAATGCACTTTATTATTTTCAATTTATTTGTGGTAATGTTACCTTTATGTTGTGTGTATGTATAGTGCTGTGCACCATGCTCTGGAGGAATATTGTTTCATTTGGTGGCATTTATGTTGTTTGACTGTGATCTGCTCAGGGATTCATCCTCTTCATTGTCAGCAGCTCTCCTGATTTTGGTGGATTGAAACCTTCCACAATTACACAGTATTGCCTCTTATGTGCACCTCTTGCTTCTTCATTCTGGGGCTAAAGTCACAGCAGTAGCAGAGTGCTTTATAGCATGGAGCACTGTTTTGGCACACTGTATTCATATTGACACTTTGCTCAAGCAAACCAACGCAAATCACTGCCACATTCTCTCATGGCAAACCATAACTGACGCTATGGGCACAGCACTCCTGCCCAGATTTAAGGTCACAGATTCATCCCACTCAACTAGCAAGTTTATATTCTCACTGCTCTGCTTGTGTCAGAGTTGGCACCTGTCAATGAGATGCTAAAATGGGATCTATCTGGACAGTTCATCAAAAAATAAACCGGTAAAACATTATTACCTCAGCAAGGTGAGAAAAGCACAGAGAGAAAAGTGCGGGTCTGCAAGAGTTTCAATAAAAAGACTATTCATTGGGGATTTATTTGCCAGAAAGCAACATTAAACAGCTTTACATTCAGGCATGGTGCTAGGTATCAATCTAGATATTCACTCCCACCGCCACTGGTAGAGTGGCTATGGAATGCATCTCCACTAAAGCCATGGCTTAAACAGCACAAACCATAAGGTATTACTGTATCTGTTAGAATTCTGCCCCTCATTTTGACTCCCAAATTTTAGTCCTTCAGATTTTACCCAAGTTAACTTCATCTTCTTCTGTGTCTGTTGGTCCCCTCAGTCTGTCAATATCGTCCTGGTCTACAGCCACACCCCCCAATTCATTCTGCTTCCAAGTCTAATGTTATTTGCAAATTTATGAGGAGGAGGAAATAGTTTCCAAGTGTATTTCTTTTACATTGCTATGTAAAACTAAGATCTAACCCAAGAATTGAGGGGAATATTTGTTTAAAAAAACCAATCTATATAGATTGTTCTCATCCTAACAGTTTAAACTTGTAACTAAAAGTGTTGCCTTGAAATAAAACACATCATTAGGAACATAAGCCATGTTGGGTTAATTTCCTCAATCAATTTGTTAGGCATTTTAATGTTCCATAAAAAGATTGCGCTTAAAAAATACTTCCTGTCATTACTGTACCATGTTGGCACAGTAACCAGCTCCTTCCAGTCTGAAGGATACAGATTTAATCTCCAGTTCTCCATCCTCTGATTAACAACAGAGTTCACAATTATTATCTTTTGATAGCCTTCCCCAGTGCATACACATTTCCACAGACAAGTCTTTTAAGAAACCAGCATAATAAACACAACTGAGTATTCTGTGACCCATCAGAAGGTTCAGCTCTTCAGCATCAAAAGAACTCAAGTAAAACGCATAAACATTGATGACAACATCTGTGTATTCAGTTCAACATTTAGACTGGATGCTTGAACCCGAAAATATTAAGCAGAATTTATTACAAGCAAAATGTACATACTGGATACAATCAAAACCTAAAATTGTTTATTTTAAAGTTTGCTGGTAGCAGCACTTCCATTAATCAAATTCTCTTTTCTTAAACAACTTACAACTTAACAAAAAAAAACTGAAGACTGCACAGCACAAAGCATTTCATGATAAAGGTCTGTTACATTCTTCCCCGTGTCTCACATTTAACACTCAGTACTTTGAAGATAATTTTCTTTTTTTTAAACTAATGTTTAAGCCAACTCCTGAACAGGTATTTCATCAGAATAAAGTTCCTCACTTCAAGTGTAGCTATGATGCCTGAAAATACAGATCACAGCCTAACAAGTTAAAACAAGCAGAAGGATTTATTTTAAAAATGAGGTTAGAAACATAAAGCAGTCAATCAGCATCTATATTAAAATAATCACCACTCCAGATTATTACAGATTTCTTCCGAGGTACAAGGCTGAAAACTTTGATGTTTTGCTGGCCATGAGCACTTCCAGGGCCACTGTGAACCCTGACTTAATTGAAGAAACACACACACACATCAATCCATTTCAAGCAAAGAACAACACGAGACCAAGCTATGTCACTAGTACAAATTGGACATTTGGCAGATAATTAACAGAGGAAAAGTTGACATATTTTGTTAGAGGAATAAAGTTGTTTAATTCAGGTGCAGGATCTGAAGTATTTTGCGCTCATGGTACACAGGTGTTAAAGTGAAAGAACAAGCCAAGATATGGAATAAAAAGGCTTATATACTGCTTATTTCCTCCCGAGAGAGGCACAGAATACAAAAGTAAAGCCAAACCTATATGAAGTACAATGTCAGGTCACATTTGGGCATCAAAGGTCTTAGAAAATAGAAAGAAAAAAAGTGACTTCAGGATGAAAGGCTAAATTATGCAGATTGGAAAAGTTGGGGTTGTTGTTCTTAGAGAAATAATTGAAAGGGAGATTTGATAAAGTATCTAAATTGTGGACTTTATCATCCATTGGTACAAGTGCTGAAAAGCAGAGGGTGCAGACCTGGAAAATAAACAAACAAAGCTATAATGTTAAAGAAAACCTTCACACAATGGTATTTGATCGGAGATTCCTGGTGAAAATACAACTGATTCAATTGTATTTTCAGAAATGAGAAAAGAGTGTCTGAGAAATGACACTAATGTGGCTCATCTTATACAGAGCCTACATGTTGCAAATGGCCGCCTCTCAGAAAATAAAGACTGTAATGACAGTTCCTGTCATAACGTGCTGTATCTTCAGATGACGCATATCTGGGGTGGAGAGAGCCCAGAAAAGGAGAGTGGAGCCAGGAATACTATTATTACTGAGATAAAGCACAGGCTGGATTAGAAACAAAAGCATTCCTTTGACCACTTCAGCATGTTACCTGCATTTTTGGAGGAACTCAAGAGCTTGGTAGCAAACACTTTTTTTAAAAAAAGACAGTAACACTGTAGTAATAGGTTTTGTTATCAAGTAGGATTGATGAGTTTTAGCCCTCCTCCTGTAAGCATCTAGATTTTGACTCGAGTTTTGTCTGGCAGTGTAAAGGTTAAAAAATTATTTAAGTACAATCCGAAGAAACAATTTCAAAATTAATTAACAAAAATCATAAAGAGTACAGAAAGTATACGGTCATGCACTTTGGTAGAAGAAATAAACGGGCAGACTATTATTTAAATGGGGAGAGAATTCAAAATGCAGAGATGCAACAGGACTTGGGAGTCCTCATGCAGGATACCCTTAAGGTTAACCTCCAGGTTGAGTTGGTGGTGAAGAAAGCGAATGCAATGTTGGCATTCATTTCTAGAGGAATAGAGTATAGGAGCTGGGATGTGATGTTGAGGCTCTATAAGGACACTGGTAAGACCTCACTTGGAATACTGTGTGCAGTTTTGGGCTCCTTATTTAAGAAAGGATGTGCTGACATTGGAGAGGGTTCAGAGAAGATTCACTAGAATGATTCTGGGAATGAGAGGGTTAACATATGAGGAATGTTTGACCGCTCTTGGACTGTACTCCTTGGAGTTTAGAAGAATAAGGGGAGACCTCATAGAAACATTTCGAATGTTGAAAGGCGTGGACAGAGTGGATGTGGCAAAGTTGTTTCCCATGGTGGGGGAGTCTAGTACGAGAGGACATGACTTGAGGATTGCAGGGCGCCCATTCAGAACAGAGATGTGGAAAAAAAAATTTCAGCCAGAGGGTGGTGAATCTACGGAATTTGTTGCCACAGGTGGCAGTGGAGGCCAAGCCATTGGGTGTATTTAAGGCGGAGATTGATAGGCATCTGAGTAGTCAGGGCATCGAAGGTTATGGTGAGAAGGTGGGGGAGTGGAACTAAAGGGGAGATTGGATCAGCTCATGATGAAATGGCGGAGCAAACTCGATGGGCCAAATGGCCGACTTTTGCTCCTTTGTCTTATGGTCTAAAAATCCAATCGTAAACCTGAAAGACATTTAAGTAATTTCACATCATGACAGAACTATGGCAACTGTCCATACTCAAGATGGTTTAATGTCATGTCCAACACACAAGTGTAAAGGAGAATGAAATAATTGTGCAAAATAAACACAAAAGGATCAAAATAATAATAATTACAATAAATACAAAAGCATAAGATAGCTTGTATACAGATTGATCGTATGTCCATAGAGTCTTGCTGGGCTGTGCATAAGGTGACAGACAAAATAATGAAGTAGTAGGGGATTTGGTGGGTGGAGGTGTTGATTATTCTTACAGCTCAGGAAAAGTAACCTTTTTTGAGTCTGGGGCCCTTGTACGGATGCTACATAGCCTTGTCTCTGATGGGAGTGGGACAAACGGTCCATGAGCAGGATGGGTGGGATCCTTCACAACGTCACCAGCTGTTCTCTGGCATCTTTCTGAATACATGTCCTTGCTGGCAGATAGACTGGAGCTGGTGATGCACTGGGTAGGTTTAACCACCCATGGTAGAGCCTTCCCCATGCTGAGCACTGAGGGAGCTTGTCAGGGTGCATATCCCTAGAATCACAGCGGAATGGGCGTGCGTAGTCCAGCACTCTTCAGCCTCCTCAGAAAGTAGAGGCACTGGTGAGCATTCCTGATTGAAGGATGTGTTCTCAGACTATGTGAGCTTGAGAGATATGCAGGAGGTGCTTGCAGTTTCCACTGTTGTGCTGCCAATGTAAATGGCAATGTGAGTTGGGTGACTTCTCCTGAAATTGACGACCTTCTCCTTTGTCTTGTTGATATTAAGGAAGAGGTTACTGGCCTGGCACCAGACCTACAGCTCTTCCACCGCATCTCTATAAGGTTTTCTCACCGTTGTTGGTGATGAGCCCCACCACTGAAAAGTCATCGGCAAACCTGATGTGATTATTCGGATGTCTGGCCCTGCAGTCATCTCTAAGCAAACTGTACAACAATGGGCTCAGCATACAGCACTGGGGACACACCCATGTTGAGGTTGATGGGGAGGGAGGAGTGATAGGTCTGTTCCCATAGGAATAAGGAATAAGCTGGAAAAGATATAGGAAGAAACCTTGTGGGTGTTTACAAATGAATAGTATCTATACAGCAAGTTCCATAATCTTGCACCAAGAAATTCATTTTGTGGATTTATCCATGATTCTATTTCAGTAACTGAAATTGCAAGAATCATACATCATTAATTGTAAATCGGAATCTGTCAACTCCCAAGCTGGCTGAAATATCAGATGTTACATCCCATCCATCACCTATTGGTTCATTTTCCTTCACCAAAACTAGTCAGGAGTTTTACAGAGTTGATCCGTTATTTCTTTAACCACTGAAAATACCCCGTTCCTGAACAAGAACACCTTTTCCACATTAAAGCTGCTACATAAACTGAAATATTTCACTTCATTCAGGAAGAGTAACAATAATTTCCTGTCTCATTGTGTATCCACCCTGTGGACTACCACATTAATCTAATTTCACATTAGTTCAAGAGAAAGAGGTTGCAAGCATGACGCAAGAGTACAGGAGTCAGCAATGACTCTCCATTTTGTAATAAACTCTGCAGATGCTGGAAATGCAAAGCAACACACACGAAAGTAAGAAGAATGCCCTCAATTCCTGGTGGAGTCATCAGGGCGCCGTCATGACAAGCTTTTTGCACCGATCCTTTTGGTGATTGCTCATCATGTGACATTTCTGTAGCATCCTTCAGTTTTTTTTTCACAAGGCCGAGTTGCTAGCTCAACCCAGCATGGATGGAAAGCGTGCAAGGGAGCCGGCTGGATTCGAACTCCGGACCATTCGTCCCGGAGTCCAGCGCTGATTCTTCTGTGCCACCAGCCGGCCAACACACACAAAATGCATGAGGAACTTGTCAGGTCAGGCAGGATCTACAGAAATGAATGAACAGTTGACGTTCCAGGACAAGATCCTTCTTCAGTACTGAAAAGGTGGGGGGGGGAATGTATGCCAGAATAAAAACCAGCCCTTTTTACATTCCCTACTCATTTGGCTTCACCTTCTAGATAGCCTCCTTCCCCACTCCCCAACATTTTTATTCTGGCATCTTCCCCTTCCATCTCAGTCCTGAAGAAGGGTTTCAGCCTGAAACATTGACTGTTTCCACAGATACTGCCTGATCTGCTGGGTTCATCCAATATTTTGTGTGTTTGTTTTTGTAACACTGGTTCTTCTAAACCCACAATTAAATATGCACAAAGCACAGACATTGACAGAAAAAATTACACACTATTAAAAGCCAAGCAAAATACTACTGGTGGCATTGAACAGTTTTCAAATCAAATATTACAAACTTTGTAATCAAAGTTAGCAGACAAAATGAAATTGAAAATGCATTGTATACTGGTACACAAATATACCGCAATCTCTACAGCAAGTGGATCAGTCAAAAGCTATTTCACTAGTAAATTAAACTTCAAATTTCACACAAATGACAGAATTTACAAATACAAGTTTACCAAATTCTAAAATCTCAATGCTATGTTAAAGTGCAATCAGCCGTGGGCTTTACACTAAATATCATTTGTGTTTATTTTTCCCCAATTAACACCATTTCAAACATTAAAGACAAACTCGCACAAAAACATTTTGTCATTACCGTTAAACATTCAAAACAAACCTGTGACTAAAATAAACCCTCTCAGAGCACACACATACAAAATGGACAGTAGTGCTTTTTAGTATCTCTCAGGGGCTTCAGTGAAATTAGTTTGAGTAGTTTGCGAGGAGCATTCATAACAAGGTGGATGAATTGAATGTGCAGATAGTTATTAATGAATATGATATAGTTGGGATCACAGAAACATGGCTCCAGGGTGACCAAGGATGGGAGCTCAACATTAAGGAGGGATAGACAGGAAAGAAAAGGAGGTTGGGTAGCGTTGCTGGTTAGAGAAGAGATTAACACAATAGAAAGGAAGGACATTAGCCTGGAGGATGTGGAATCGATATGGGTAGAGCTGCATAACACTAAGGGGCAGAAAACGCTGGTGGGAGTTGTGTACAGGCCACCTAACAGTAGTAGTGAGGTTGGGGATGGCATTAAACAGGAAATTAGAAATGCGTGCAATAAAGGAACAGTAGTTATAATGGGCGACTTCAATCTACATATAGATTGGGTGAACCAAATTGGTAAGGGTGCTGAGGAAGAGGATTTCTTGGAATGTATGCGGGATGGTTTTCTGAACCAACATGTCGAGGAACCAATTAGAGAGTAGGCCATTCTAGATTGGGTAATGAGCAATGAGGAAGGGATAGTTAGCAATCTTGTCGTGCGAGGCCCCTTGGGTAAGAGTGACGATAATATGGTGGAATACATTAAGATGGAGAGTGACATAGTTAATTCAGAAACAAAGGTTCTGAACTTAAAGAAGGGTAACTTTGAAGGTATGAGACTTGAATTAGCTAAGATAGACTGGCAAATGATTCTTAAAGGGTTGACGATGGATATGCAATGGCAAGTATTTAAAGATCGCATGGATGAACTACAACAATTGTTCACCCCAGTTTGGCAAAAGAATAAACCAGGGAAGGTAGTGCACCCGTGGCTGACAAGGGAAATTAGGGATAGAATCAAGTCCAAAGAAGAAACATAAATTAGCAAAAAAAGTGGCACACCTGAGGACTGGGAGAAATTCAGAGACCAGCAGAGGAGGGCTTAATTTGGAAAGAGAATAAAAGATTATGAGAGAAAGCTGGCAGGGAACATAAAAACTGACTGTAAAAGCTTTTATAGATATGTGAAAAGAAAAAGATTGGTCAAGACAAATGTAGGTCCCTTACAGTCAGAAACAGGTGAATTGATCATAGGGAACAAGGACATGGCAGACCAATTGAATAACTACTTTGGTTTTGTCTTCACTAAGGAGGACATAAATAATCTTCTGGTAATAGTAGGGGACCAAGGGTCTAGTGAAATGGAGGAGCTGAGGAAAATACATGTTAGTAGGGAAGTGGTGTTAGGTAAATTGAAGGGATTAATGGCAAATAAATCCCCAGGGCCAGGTGGTCTGCATCCCAGAGTGCTTAAGGAAGTAGCCCAAGAAATAGTGGATGCATTAGTGATAATTTTTCACAACTCCTTAGATCCTGGATTAGTTCCTGAGGATTGGAGGGCAGCTAATGTAACCCCACTTTTTAAAAAAGGGAGAGAAAAACCGAGAATTATAGACCTGTTAGTCTGACGTCGGTGGTGGGGAAAATGCTAGAGTCGGTTATCAAAGATGTGATAACAGCACATTTGGAAAGAGGTGAAATCATCGGGAAAAAGTCAGCTCTTATAGAATTTTTTTGAAGATGTAACTAGTAGAGTGGATAGGGGAGAGCCAGTGGATGTGGTATATTTAGATTTTCAAAAGGCTTTTGACAAGGTCCCACACAGGAGAATAGTGTGCAAACTTAAAGCACATGGTATTGGGGGTATGGTATTGATGTGGATAGAGAATTGGTTGACAGACAGGAAGCAAAGTGTGGGAGTAAACGTGATCTTTTCAGAATGGCAGGCAGTGATTAGTGGGGTACCACAAGGCTCAGTGCTGGGATCCCAGTTGTTTACAATATATATTAATGATTTAGACAAGGGAATTAAATGCAGCATCTCCAAGTTTGCAGATGACATGAAGCTGGGCGGCAGTGTTAGCTGTGAGGAGGATGCTAAGAGGATACAGGGTGACTTGGATAGGTTAGGTGAGTGGGCAAATTCATGGCAGATGCAGTTTAATGTTGATAAATCTGAGGTTATCCACTTTGGTTGCAAGAACAGGAAAACAGATTATTATCTGAACAGTGGCCAATTAGGAAAAGGGGAGGTGCAATGAGACCTGGGTGTCATTGTACACGAGACATTGAAGGTGAGCATGCAGGTACGGCAGGTGGTGAAAAAGGCAAATGGTATGTTGGCATTCATAGCAAAAGGATTTAAGTACAGGAGCAGGGAGGTTCTACTGCAGTTGTACAAGGCCTTGGTAAGACCACACCTAGAGTATTGTCTGCAGTTTTGGTCCCCTAATCTGAGGAAAGACATTCTTGCCATAGAGGGAGCACAAAGAAGGTTCACCAGATTGATTCCTGGGATGGCAGGACTTTCATATGAAGAAAGACTGGATCGACTAGACTTATACTCACTGGAATTTAGAAGATTGAGGGGGGATCTTATTGAAACGTATAAAATTCTAAAGGGATTGGACAGGCTAGATGCAGGAAGATTGTTTCCGATGCTGGGGAAGTCCAGAACGAGGGGTCACAGTTTAAAGATAAAAGGGAAGCCTTTTAGGACCGAGATGAGGAAAAACTTCACACTGAGAGTGGTGAATCTGTGGAATTCTCTGCCAAAGGAAACAGTTGAGGCCAGTTCATTGGCTATATTTAAGAGGAGGTTAGATATGGCCCTTGTGGCTAAAGGGATCAGGGGGTATGGAGAGAAAGCAGGTACAGGGTTCTGAGTTGGATGATCAGCCATGATCATACTGAATGGTAGTGCAGGCTCGAAGGGCTGAATGGCCTACTCCTGCACCTATTTTCTATGTTTCTATGTTTATACTTAATGGGTGACTGGCAAAAACCTCATTAAAATAACTGCATTTTTAGCAGAGGTGAAAAGACTACATTGCAGAAAATATGATGCAGGTTTATCACATGTACGTTAAAATACACAGTGAAATGCACCTTCTGCATTAACCACCAACACACCCAAGGTTACGCTGAGGGTAACCCACAAGTGTCAGCACGCGTTCCAACACTAACGAAGCATGCCCACCATGCTGCGCAGAACACAAGAACATTCCAAACAACGGCAAAGTAAACTTTGTTTCTTCCTCCCACTCACCCGCATAAAGGATCTCTCTATCCCTAGCACAGGCCGCCTTTAGCCTCCAGTGGACATGTCAACTTCTTAAAAGTAAATGATAAGAGAAACAAGCTTAGTTCCTGTCTGTACCAATGGAAGCAGTTAATGATGTGACAGTTCCATTCCAAACACCCTAATGTTATGCTTATTATTATTGGTATCGTGAATTAATTGAAATGTTAATTTAACAATTAATGGAGTAAAACTATTGCACTATTTTCAAATATTTTAATGTTGCCATTCTGTTCAATATTATAGATCTTCAAACATTAACTTTTCCAAGATTGACAAATCCCAGCATATTAAGGCAGGCAAACAACAAATTATCAGTGAGCTTCCTAACCTCTGCTGTCAGTACAGTTGGCCCTCCTTATCCGCGGATTCCACATGCACGGATTCAACCAAACGCGGATCGGGAAAACCCGGAAGTTCTCTCTCCATCACTCCACACAGTTTGAGCATGTATAGACTATTTTTTTCTTGTCATTATTCCCTAAACTATACAGTATAACAACTATTTACATAACATTTACATTGTATTAGGTATTACAAGTAACCTAGAGATGATTTAAAAGTACAGGCAGTCCCCAGGTTATGAATGAGTTCTGCTCCTGAGTCCGTCTTTAAGTCGGATTTGAAGTCGGAACAGGTACATCTGGTATTATTTAGTGTCAGTTAGTAAAACATTTTTCTTAGTATATAGTACCTTTCTATGCATGTAAAACACTTAAGAAACATACGTATTTCAATAATTAAACCACTGCGTTGCTTAGTAATAATTGTTGCTTTCATTGGGGTAGGGCCTTTCACATTCTCCATTAAAGTTGTTCCGATCGTTGGCGGACTGTAGCCTAACGCTTTTCCAATGACAGATGGCGTTTCACCTCTTTCCGATTGCTTTATTACTTCCACCTTATTTTCAATTGTGACCGTGATTATTTTCATGAACAGAAACACTGCGGATTCAGAGCTGCGCCTGCTCCTAATGTTAAATAAAGTCCGGAGTTCTGCTGGGTCCTAAAGACCACCTCACTGTGACAGGTTAAATGAGGGACTTCAGCATCCACGTTTTTTGGTATCCATAGGGGGTTCCGGAACCAATCCCCCATGGATAAGGAGGGCCGACTGTACACGATAATTCAAATTCAAACTCTGTGCTTGTTTTATGGATAAATTGATAAAAATCACAATAATAGCAGGACTAGAACTTATTCTGTCAGAAAACTTAGATTAATAATTCATTGAAATGGCAAACCAATCAGCAGAATTTGTCATCAAGACATCCAGGAATAGATTCCCACAAGGTTCAGTTTATTAGTCCAATCAAAACTAAAAATTAATGGAAGATTTTAAGAAGGTCAAAGACATTGGAAAGGCTGGTGGAAAGATTTCCAGTGCTGAGGGGTCTTGACAACTGAATGGAAGCAAAAGAAAAAGTAACAATCAATTTCAGGGATACAGTGAGTGTAATTTCAGAAGTATCAAATGCTTAGCCCTTTACTTTTCGATCTGGCCATAGAGCCAGTGGCGATTGCGTTCTGTAGTTGTGCAGATTTAACAGGGATTTGGAGGGGGTGGGGGGAGTTGAGCACAAAGTTTCCCTTTATGTTGATGATCTTTTACTTTTTATATCAAACCCGATCACCTCCTTACCCGCCCATGTTCTCATTCCTTGACAAATTTAGCCAGTTTTCTCTATATAAACTTAACTTTCGCAAGAGCGAACTTTTTCTAAAAAATAGAGAAGCACAAATGTTAGAGTTTCATAACCTGCCTTTTAAGGTAGTAAATAACCAATTTACTTACCTTGGTGTTACAGTAACAAGGAAATGTAAGTATCTTTTTAGAGAAAACTTTATTAATTTGTTAAATCAAACAAAACAGAGCCTAGCACAGTGGTCACCCCTGTCCATGTCCCTGATGGGCCGAATCAACATTCTCAAAATGAACATCCTTCCGAAATTTTTATACCCTTTTTCAATCCATACCAATTTTCATTCCTAAAGCCATTGACTCACTAGACTCAGTCGTATCGTCCTACCCATGGAAAGGCGAGCGTCCCTGACTGAATAAAGTTCATCTTCAAAAATCTAAGTGTTGGGGCAAGGCTCTGCCCATTTCCACTTATACCAATGGGCAGCTAACACACGTTGTCTCATCTTTTGGTCTCATTTTTATAATCAGTCCAACTGCCCATTATGGGTGACGATGGAGCTGAACTTTACTAAGACTGTTTCCATCTCTGCACTCCCTTTTTGTACGTCTAAATCAATTGCTAATCCTGTCATCAGGCACACCCAGAGAGTCTGGGCTCAGTTCAGAAAGCATAGTGGTCTCCATGCCTTCTCTCTTTCTCGTCCTATTCTACATAATCATCTCTTCCAGCTCTCTATACACGATTCAACATTTCAAGACTGGTACAGAAAGGACATCAGACAATTTAAAGATCTTTTTTCAGACAACTGTTTTGCATTATTTGAACAATTATCTGCAAAGTTTAATCTATCCAACACTCATTTCTTTACATATTTGCAAATTAAACATTTTATCTGCCCCGATACCAAACTTCCCTGAGACACCCGACACCTGATTTGTTTCTCTGTACGAATCCATTGCGTGAAGGTCTAATATCTTTTATCTGTGACAAGCTGACGGCTCGGAGGTGAGCCTCTCTTGACAAAATTAAAACTGCCTGGGAGCAAGATTTAAATTTTTCAATGTCAAAGGAGGTATGGGATGAAGTCCTCAAATTAGTTAACTTAACCTCTTTATGTGCCTGCCACTGCCTGTCACAGTTTAAGGTTGTACACAGGGCCCATATGTCTAAAACTAAATAATCTCACATTTACCCAGATGTTAATTCCCTATTGCGACAAATGCAAAAGGGGCAAGGCTTCCCTTATCCATATGTACTGGACATGCCCCAGTTTGGAAAAATACTGGAAAGTGTCTTCCAAACTCTATCCCAAATACTTAATTACAATCTGGAACCTAACCGTTTGATTGCCCTTTTTGGCACCTCCGGAGAGGGGGACATGCACCTAAGTCCGACTAAACATCGCACACCGTTTTTTGCCTCTCTGCTGGCCAGGCGCGCAGTTTTGCTCCAGTGGAGGGATGCTGCCTCACTCAGTGGCTCAGGGACATCATGTTCAGTCCACACCTTGAGAAGATCCACTACTCAATCCTCATTTCAGAAATAAAGTTCCAAAAGGTGTGGGGACCCTTCGTTGAATATTTTCAAAATTCACAGCCAGACTAAAGGTCCATTCTCTCTCCCTTTCCTCAGTACATAAATCCCTGACCTCCAGCATTTTCCGGTACAACTCTTTGGACTCAAGATTTGTTATCATACAACAGTCTATGTATTAGAAAAATACACCAATGCAGCTTTGTGGGGACAAAGGTTCTGTTTAACCCTTTTTGCCAATGCATTGATGGCTTGGAGTTGGGGGACTGGGAGGGGTGGGGTGATAATGTTTGTACTATGGGTGCATCTCTTTCATGAATGTGAATTGTACATTTGATATGCACTGCACAATTCTCCTTTACACTAGGTTCTCCTTATTTAAAAAAATCAATAAAAATATTGTCAGAAAAGTGTCCAATGCTCAAATTGGAGGGACACATAGTTAGGGCAGGTAATACAGTTGTCTCCAAGCCCCAACAATACGTTCTAACCTCTTGTGCTGTGTAGTTTCCTTGTGATTGTATGGGGTTTTCACTGGATGCAGCAGTTACCTACATCAAAAAGATTTACTTGCTATGTTGAGTAGTCACAAGTATAGCTGGCATTACAGAATCAGGAGTGTGTTATGCAAGAAAAATAGCTTACAGGGAAATAAAGAATAAGGTTGCTCTGACAGCCAGAATCAACTCAATTAACTAAGTGGCTTCTTCTGTCTTAGAGGAAATAAGATTGATTAAAAGACTAGATTTGGAGAAGTTATTAGAGGATGAAAACAAAAAAGTTTTGAACAAAATGCAAGATTCAGAAAACAAGGGTGATATCAAAATTGAGAGCATAAACAGAAGGAGGCCTTGGTTAGGAAGCTTTTCAGATAGGTAAAAAGGACTGCAAGCCAGACAAGGCAAAAGATTTTGATGAGCAAATTTGCCAAGTAGATGGCCAGCATCATTTTAAAATGTTATTACGCCTACAATGGTCTACTTCTGCACCTATTGTCTATTGTCTAATTCTGAGACCGTGTCAGTAAGTGACTAAATCAGCACTTGAGGCAAATCAAAAAGATGCGTGTACCAAGGGCCGCTGCTGACAAGGTAGGCTGAGCAAATAGGGTATATATTAAGAAGAGTCAACTCAAGATTTATTGATGTTGGAATTCCTGAAATTGGTGGGCAATTTGAAATAAGCCCATTAAACATCAGTCATAGTGATGAAAGGTTGACACCTTCACACTGCAGCGGAATTACATGCAGACTCTCATGGGTAGGCCATTTTGTTCACAACTTTTGCCAAGAACACATCACTTTTTAAATAACTAATGAAGGAAAGAAAAATAAGGCCATGGTATGATAAATTCCATTAGATAAATATTAGGCATCCAGAAAGGGAACCAACATTTCAACAGTTATGACATCACTTGTTTAGATTGCATTTTCAACATCATACACGCAACCATCTCCCTGTAGCACAAGCTTAACCAAACACGCACTGATAACATCCTGAATAACAGCTTAGAGCTCTTTATCTAGCTTTCAGTCAAGTCTCCATTTCCGGGAAGTTACACTAAAGTAGCAGATTTTCTATCGTTCATATTTGCCCTTCCATATTAATCTTCTAAGAATGACTCAAGTACTCAGCATCGTAGTTGGCTACAAATTCTTTTAAAAGTTTGTAGTTTAAAACCAAGCAATTGTTAACCTTTAAAAAAAGTTAACCAATAAAGGCTACAACAGCCCTCAAAGAGTGACCTACATTCTACCCAATGATCTAGTAGTATTCATCAGGATCAACAATGGAAAAAATAGTAAAGCACAACCATTTCCAAAAACCAGGTTAAAAGATTACCAGCTTAAAGGATGTCAGAGATACATTCTTTACAGAGAGTGGGGTGGGCATGAAGAATACCCCGTCAAGAGCAGTAGTAGAGGCAGGTACATTAAAGATGTTTAAGCCACGTAGATGATAGAAAAATGGAGGGCTACATAGGATGGAAGGGTTAGATTGAAACATTGATTCTATTCCTTTCCATAGATGATGCCGAACCTGCTGAGTTCCTCTATGTGTTACTGTCGTTCAATGATTTCCAACTGTTTTTCTAATACCATGGACCAATACCATTAAGCAAGGGGTCCATGGACTCCAGGATGGGAATCCTACTCTAGATTGATATTTGAGGTTAAGCAGTTGGGAAATTGTGCGCCGGAGAGCCTATACTATGCTGTAAATCAGAATCAGGTTTATAATCACTGGTATGTGACGTGAACTTCATTAACTTAGCAGCAGCAGTTCAATGCAATACATAATCTAGCAGAGAGAGAGAGAGAAAATAATAATAGAATATAATAAACAAACAATAAATTACATATATTGAATAGATTTTTTTTTAAGTGCAAAAACAGAAATACTGTATATTTTTTAAAAAGTGAGGTAGTGTCCAAAGCTTCAAAGTCCATTCAGGAATCGGATGGCAGAGGGGAAGAAGCTGTTTCCGAATAACTGAGTGTGTGCCTTCAGGCTTCTGTACCTCCTACCTGATGGAAACAGTGAGAAAAGGGCATGCCATGGGTTCTGGAGGTTCTTAATAATGGACGCTGCCTTTCTGAGACACAGCTCCCTAAAGATGTCCTGGGTACTTTGCAGGCTAGTGCCCAAGATGGAGCTGACCAGATTTACAACCTTCTGCAGCTTCTTTCGGTCCTGTGCAGTAGTTAAAAATCAAATAATTCTCAACTTAATGCCACTCTTCTTTTGCCACACACTCTAACTTTTCAGTAATTAATTTCACTTTTAATTGTTTTAGATTAAACATATAGAGATGAGTCAATAAGGTCAAATGTTACATTTTCATTTTCATTTTAATTAAGTTGAGATTCACACTGGACTATTTCAGAAAAGCATTATCAATGATGACGCACTCTGGATTGCAGTCAAAGTCATTAACAAGATACAAAGTCCTTCAGGTAGAAGTACGTTTCCCTTGCAGGGGATTGCACAATTGAACCCGTGGCAATCTATTGGGTATTTTTCTGCCATGTGTCTTTTACACTGTAAATCTTGATTCAAAATTAATTTCCCTCTCCAAGGACTGTCAAGCAGCAGGTGGTCAGAAGAGCCCACTGATGACAGCTGTATTCTGGGGGCATTCGGCCTTTGCCAGGGACTGAGCATGTTATTCAAAGCCATACAGAATAATCACTCATCTAAAGCAATCTAACTGTTGCAGTGGATTGATAACTACTCAATGTCTGCATATTAACTCATAAAATTACAATACTTATTCAATAAACAGACTAACTGACCAGTCATTAAACATCAACCACTGCAATGGAATGTCAACGCCACCACTTCGCAGCCCAGTTCCATGAGCCTGCTCTCATGGGATGGCCACATAGTGTACAACTGATAAGACTGCCAAGAAAGGCAAGAGCTAACCAGGGGAAATGACTGAAGGATCTTTTCAAAGGCCCTCTTGGGGGGGGGAAGAATGCAACTTCTCCCACTATGTGAATCCCAAACTGGTTATAGTGGGCAATTCACGGTGAGATTGAGAACTGATGGCCCCCAACACAAAGAGATTCATGGTGATGCTAATAGTCAATAGAGCAAACCACTTCACAAACTCCTATCCACCTCTTCTGTGGAAGAGACTGTAGTTCCCACATTAGTGTTGTCAACCACCTCAGAGGCCTAGAAGTGATGGATGCAAGATGCCAAGGCACTGCCTATGACAATAACAAAACAACTTTTTATTCAATGAATCATTAAGACTTGACTGGCAAATGCATTGCATCCAAATTTGTTCTAGGGGTCTAAGCTCTGACTTGTGACCCATTTTAAACACCAGAAAATCATGGCATGAGTAGCACTCTCATACCTTAAAAAAAGTAATAGACAAGAGCAAGCTGGTGATAATAGAGAACAGAATTGGAACTTGTTGATGGCGCACAAAATCAACAAGACGCATTTATGCTTCCTTGGCTATCCAAAAAAAACAACTTCAAATCCTTGCAAAACAAAAATTTAGCACAGAGTAATGGTGATCAACATGCCTGGTCTCTGGAGAGAAAGTAGGCACTCTAAGTCAATGACACACCACTAAAATTCTGATTCTTTCCTCAAATTCTGACAGACCCATGTGTTTCCAGCATTTTCTTTGCATTAACCTCTGCCCCGTGACTGAACTAAAATTGATGTCACCAGTCCACCAAGTTAATCCCCATTAACTTATTGAACACCAAGCAAATTGAAGCAGTCAGTTCAAACATTTTCCTGATCAGAGGGGTCTACTGATTGCATCACTCCACAATGTAAACATCACAAACAGCACAGAAAGCTTTCAGGAAAAAAATTACCGTACAAGTTGATCAGAAGTTATTTGGTCTTTGAGATCTGTGATACAGACTTCATACCTTGGTCTCCTTTCCAATACATGTATATACAAATTTTTTTCAAAGTAAAAGTGAAAGAAATCTTTCATATGAACCTCTTTCCCCCACCCAAAAAAAAGCAGAATATAACATGCTCTCAAGCATAGATTCTGCAGATACTGTAAGTCCAAAGCAACACAGACAAAATGCTGGAGAAACTCAGCAGCATCTATGGAAATGAACAATCAGTTGATGTTTCTGGCTGAGACCTCTTCTTCAGGACTGAAATGGAAGGGGGAAGATGCAAGAATGAAAAAGTGGGTGGGGGAGGGGGGAGAGGAGGGAATGGAGGGCCTGTTAAATGCCAGAAGGTGATAGGTGAAGCCAGGTGGGTGTGAAAGGCTCTTAAGCACTTGAGTCTCATGCAAAGCAACTTTGCCAAGCAGGCTATACAAGCATTATGCTAAAGGTGGGACACAATAACACAACAATCAACTTTGTAGAGTTTGCATGTTCTCCCCATGACCACATGGATTTCCACCAAATACTCCCATTTCTTTTCACAAAAGGTACGCTATTTTGACTGTAAAGTACTCCTTAGTGTGGATACATTGCCAAACAATCAACATGAACATGGTGGGTACATGAAAAAATAGGGGTACGAGAGAGAAGGAATGGGACTGGTGGAATACCTCAGATACAGTCAGTGTGTACAAATCAAAGTTCAAAGTTCCAAGTAAATTTATTATCAACATATATACGTCACCATATAGGAGACGTTCCCAACCTAGGATTCACGGACCCTTGAGTTAACGGTAGGGGTCCGTGGCATAAAAAAGGCTGCGAGCCCCTGCCATATACAAATCTGAGATTCATCATCTTGTGGGCATACTCAATAAACATTATAGAATCAATGAAAGATTGCACCAACAGTATGCTAAAGACAAACTGTGCAAATACAGAAAGAGAAAGGAAATAATAATAATAAATAAGCAATAAGCATTGAAAACAGGAGATGAAGAGTCCTTCAAAGTGAGTCTATCCTTCAGTCATATGGCATGTAAAGGTGAGTAAAGTTTTCCCCTCTGGTTCAATGGCCTGATGGTTGAGGGATAATAATTGTTCCTGATCCTGGTGGAGTAAGTCCTGAGGCTCCTCTACCTTCTTCCTGAGGGCAGCAGAGAGAAGACAGCACGATCTGAATGGTGGTGGGGTCCCTGATGATGGATGCTACTTTCCTGCAACAATGCTTTGCGCAGATATGCTCAATGGCTTTTCCTGTGATGGACTGGGCGGTGTCCACTGCCTTTTGTAGTATTTTCCATTTGAGGACATTGGCATTCACATGCCAGGCTGTGAATACACCCACCACTACACACCTATACAAGTTTGGTCAAAGTTTTAGATGTTGTGACAAATCTCTGCAAACTTCTAAAGTAGAGGCACTGTTGTGCTTTCTTCACTTGCACGCTGGACCCAGGATGGATCCTCTGAAGTGATAACACTGAGGAACTTAAAGTTGTTGACCCTCTCCATCTCTGATCCCCCGATGAGGACTGGCTCATGGACCTCCAGTTTCACCCTCCTGAAGTCAATATTCAGCTACTTGGTCCTGCTGACATTTATTGAGAGGTCGTTGTTGCTGCACCACTCAGCCAGACTTTCCACATCAAAATACATTAAGTTTACTAAGGACAAGAAGTTTACTAAGAGCAAGAAGGTTGAAAGTTGTATTGAGGGAAAGCAAGGCTCAAGTTAAAGGGAAGGCACTGACTTGGTAAGTGAGGCATGGTTTGTAAAAATTGACACAACAATGTTCCATTCAGAGAGACTGTTCTCAGAAGACTGACATTTGCCACTTTTCTGATCAGTCCATTGATAACCTCTGGCACTTTAACATGCCACATACATTTTAGTCTAAATCACTAATACGAACAGGCAACCAAATAAACAATCTGTTGAAACCACACTAAAAATTGATCTCCAAATGCAAAAGTCAACATTCACCCAGCTTGCCACTTCAGTACTCCCTTGTATCCCAAGTCAAACCTCGTTAACAACCTTAATAAATTTAAACCTAATGCCCTTACTATCAAGGGCATATTCAAACAAATCAAATAACATCTTTCTCCAAACAAATCTTTGATTAATATACACTTTTTAAAACCATGACACAGGAACAGAATTAGGCCATTCAGCCCATCGTGTCTTCTCCACCATTTGATCATAGCAGACTTATTATTCTTCTCAACCCTACGTAACCTCTGATGCCCTTACAAATCAAGGAACTATTAAGTTTTGCTTTGGATATTCACAATGACTGGGCCTCCGCAGTCATCCAGCCAAGGAATTTCTTCCCCAACTCTAAAGAGACGTCCTTCTATTCTGAGACTGCTTTCTGGTCCTCGACTCCCCCCACTATTGGGAACACCTCTCCTCATCTACTCTATCCAGACCTTTCGACATGTTTCGATGAGGATCTACCCTCCCCTCCCCCCCGACGTTCTTCTGAACTCCAGCAAATACAAACCCAGACCCATCAAACACTCAAACCCCTTCTCCAATGCCAGCGCATCCTTTCTTCGATATGGGACCCAGAAATTGAAGTTCCTACTGCTCAGAATGTCTTTGTTTAATCTTTAAGTAACATTAGATTCCTTCAGATTCTCTAGTACCAGCCTTATAACTGGTTCAGCTTGGAAACTAGTCAGAGTCCCATAGCTACCTCCCTTGCCTTTTGACAGCCTGGGACAAAAAAAAACTGATTAGTAATTCCTATACTTTCAAAAATAGTAGACCCCTTCATACTTCCTCTCACAATGCCATCCAATATTACACTTTCCATTGTGCAATTTAAAAAGCTTACAACAGAACCGTTTTTTTCCCGAATTGCATACATTTTATTGGAAATATTCTGTCACATGGCAGATCATCTCTAGAAACTAATTTTTAAAGAAGTTGAGTGTCAAATCATGTAGCAACAACAGGATTGCCAATCCATAAAAGAAGCCAGCAGTTATTTGATTGACTGTGAATGGAATTTCCTTTATTGAAATTCTTGCTTTGTTCTGTGGTGGACATTATAGCTTTATTTGCATATTGCAGCACATAAAAATCTGGAAATGCAGCTTTTTGTATATTACAACCACTGTAAAGTAAAATTGAAGGACAGTAAGCTGACAATTACAACTTCAAATATCCTCCACTCTGTAATACAAGTTATTTGAAAACTTAGCTTAAAAAGCAGAGGTCATCAATCCCACTTGTGGACTCCCAAGAGGAAGCCAACTGACAGGCAAATGATGTTATGCCGATCAAATCAGGATGTTAGAAACCTAGCTTAGCAACAAGAAGAAAACAGATGGCACCCACCCTAATACCGTGCAATTTTGTTTCCACGTACAAAGGAGGAAACGCATGCCTTGGAGGCAGGGTAGTGTAGACTTACAAAACTGATCCAGAAGAGCAGTGTTCCAAGAGGTTAAACAAGGCTGACTTTTCATTCTTCTCGACTGCAGTGAGTACTAGCAAGCTTGTTGAAAGGCACGTCTCGGATCAGAGCGGATGCTGTTTTCTCAACCTGGAAAAACTAGGTAAGGGGTCAGCCACACAGATGTCTATCAGACAGCTGTGAATATTTGGAATTTTCAGATCTCCAACATAGGGAATGAAGTTTACACCAAGGTGAAAAGAATTTTAGACAAGATTTAAGGGAAACAAGATTGTTGAGAAAGTGGATTCAAGGTGCAGACATCATCGTGACTACTGTTAGGACTGACAAACATTCATAGAAAATAACCCTGCCTCTGTTAGGTACTTCAGCTGTTTCAGTTGTTAGTCAATGCCTGTTCCCCAAAACAGGTTATGCAAGAACCTCCCAAATCCTATACATTTTGGAGCACTAACACGACACCACAAATTGAAAATTCCACAAGGTGTCGGGAAAGTTCCCAGGTCTGGGTGGGGACCTGAAAAGTAGAAAAAACTCACAAAACATTTTTTTTTGCACAAAACCTGAATTTCATCTCCACCTCAAATCCCATATTTGAGTGTAACATGACCAGCATCATTATCGCACCGAAAGTAAAACACTGACTTCCTCCTCCACAGCTTTTATTACATTTTTCTGCAATGAAGTTCAATCATTATTTTATACCTTACATTAAACCTACAAAGTCAGATACAAGTACAGTGTACAGTAACAATGAAAACATGGCATAGTAGGTGGAAACTGAAAGCCCGCCGTTGTTTATTGTTGTACAACAGCTGATTCAGGTAATCTCCTGATGCTGCTGGGCTGCTTTTGTCACCCTGCACACATTATACTTTCATTCTATTAATGATATGTAATAATTTTTACTATTCAGTACATATGTGTGATGATCAAGTGCAAGGCAAAGACCCCTTACCAGCAGCACATCAATTCAGAGTTGGGAATCCATGGCGATGACAAACACAGCCACTGGTTGTCCACCTGGATGGCTGAGGTAGTGATAGTTTACCTTTTCTGATAGTTCAATGTACACAATATTGTTTCATGCACAATTAATTAAAATATTGCATAAAACTACCTTCAGAATCTCAGCTGTATATGCAAAGTATATGGATTTCAAGGACTTGAGTCCCATCCCCAGCTCTCTCATTATATAGACGTAAATATTCCAAAATCTGAAACGCTTCCTGTTCCAGGAGGAGGAGGAAATCAGAGCCTGGAATCAGAGTATGGAAGCACCAATGCCCTTGCATAGAGCAACCTATAATAAGTAGTGGATATGGTCCAGTCCATCACAGGTAAAACCCTCCCCACTACTCAGCTGTCACAAGGAAGCAGTATCCATTTTCAATGACACCCACCATCCAGGCCATGCTCACTTCTCACTGCTACCATCAGGAAGGAGGCACAGAAGCCTTAGGACCCACACCACCAGGTTTGCAACCAGTTATTACCCCTCAACCATCAGGCTCATGAACTAGAGGGGATAACTTCATTCAACTGAACTGTTCCCACAACCCAAGGACTCAATTCAATGACTCCTCATTTCATGTTCTCAATCATTATTTCTTTTCCCCTCCCCCTTTTTTTTGTATTTGCACAGTTTGTTTGCAGATTGGTTGCTGTCTGTCTTTTAGGGTGCAGTCTTTCATCGATTCTGTTGTTTTTCTTATATTTATTGTGATTGCCTGCAAAGCAACAAATCTCAGGGTGATACAAGGTGACATATGTAACTGGATAATAATTTTATTTTGAACTTTGAAATACAAGAAACTGAACCTAGTGGGTGGACACCACAGTTCAGCGTAAACTCACTGTATCCACGTTACATTTCTCTGTGACTATTGTTCTACATTAAATGCAAATATGCATCTCATTACATATATTAATAGTTAAATCTAGATGTATTGGAAGAAACTATGTATTAATGACAAAGCATCCCACATAAATATATTAAATAGAAAAAGCATGCATCTTTCCATGAAGAATGTTTGGCAACCAACCCATCACTGCTTACCACTGCATCAGGAACCAGATCATTCCAACATGGCTTGATTTTAGTTATGTATAATGAACCAAAAACAATTCCCAAAAAAGAAAGCGCACAGTTATAAACTCGTGGCACAAGAATGGCCAACACAATCTCCTTGGGAAAAAAAATCACATTGAACCAACAGCAAATCAAAACCTTGTATTTGTTGCCATGTTTAAAATGTGCATTAATCTTTAACTACCTCGCTGATACAAGTTAATTAAATTGCTGCAGATACTCAGCAAGTCAGTCAGTATCACTGAAGAAAGGAAAAGTTGATGTTTCAGGTTAAATTATTTCACTAGGATTTAAAGTTTTAACTTTAAAATGATCTAATTTAAAAGATTCAGAAAAGTTAAATTATTTCATGATTCATTTTCCAAAATTCTGCCTATTTTGTAAACAGTTTTTGAAGTCGTGATATATTGCTGATGGGAAAATAAATCAATGTTATGATTATGAATATTCATGAAGTAATAAACATACTTCATTCTTTAATTCTATCATTAACTGATGGATTCTACCATTACATGCTGAATGAGAATTTGTCCATTCAGCAACAAGCTTCCTAAATTGTTCAGTAAAAATTTTCTGTGTGGATCATTGGGGTGAAGATAACATCAACAGAATACCTACAAATCAGGATTCTGTTTCCAAAATTCATGTTAAAGGGTGAATTTGCTGAAATTTTAAGAAAGGCCTGCTAGGTTCACAAGTTATTTTCACTAGTGGCAAGTTTTGGTCTAAAGAGCAATGTCTACTCAAACATTTTAAAGGAGAATTAAGAAAAACTTCACTGAATGGCAAAGTGATGTTCCTTCAAACAGTGCTCATTTGAAATCTGAGATTACTCGATAATATATTTGAGGAAAAAGGAATTATGCAGCAGTAGATCACTTATTAGCCATAATCCTATTGAATATTGAAAGCCATCTAACGTATCACTTACTCCTGCTCCAAAGTTCGTGCATTCAGTTACAAGTTTCAGGCTGACTGGATACAAGAATATACGTCAACCCGGGTTACAGAGGGTTTGCGTTTCTAGAAAACCAGGATTTTCATAACATACACACTGCATAAAAATTGACAAAATCTATTCTTAGTTATTTTTCCTCACAAATTCCTTATGCACAAATATTCATACCTCAAAAATTTTTTAAGTGATTTGTGAATTATTTAAGAGAATATCCATTACCCAAACTGCTGCAACATGGGTGCCAATATCTTTTAGTTCCTTGAAGGTTGTTTTAAATTATGATAAATCTATAAATGGCTTTAATCTGCTCCCTGATAAGTTAAAACTAAACCTTAATAAAATTTGAGTTTATGTTTTTAATTTTGTGCCATTTATTGGAAAAAGCAGGGTAGACAACTCAGCATCATCTGTAAATAGACCTATTAAATAAAGTAAAACTCTCTTGAGGCTTGATGTCAAGCTCCTGAAATATTGTTAGGTGTCCCTTTAGTACAGATATCTGATGAAAAATTATATCAAACTTAAGATGGGATGCAGCAGAAAATTTCTGGAAACCACATGGCAGAGCTATCTTTTTTCCCAGACCCACCTTGCACATTTTAATTGGCAAGTAGTATAAAGAAACCCAAGTCTATCTTTGGTTTATAAGGAAAACGTAACTTGTGGATTTTCGCTCAATACTCTTTAGTCTCTTCCCAAGAGCTAACACAGTAAAGCTCTCCATCAATTGTAAGAGACTGTGGAGCATCCTTCTTAAGTTTGATTGTCATGGAAAATAGTTTCCATCTTTAATTGGCTCCCAGATGGAATTCAAGCTTGGATCTCAACCAATGAGTTCACACTGACCCAATCCCAACGCAGAATGGAACGAAGAAAAGCTGCAACATCATTCCAACACTTGTGAGTGATGCCAGTCTCCAGGACAAGTGAACTATTCAATGTGCACTTCCAACCATCAGTCATTGTCTACAGTACGTAATTTATTTCAGAGGCCCAGCTGCAAGTCATGGTCAACTTGTCACTCAACTGCATGAGAGAATCATTTAAATTTTAATATCAGTTAATACAAAGCTCCTCTCCAACATGTCAACACTGCACAAAACCACCCACAGGCAATAAAGCTGCACCGAGACACAGGAAAGCACTGACCACTTCCTATACCCGAGAGCGACCGCTCAGTGAAGCAGACTGCAGCACTCAATCTCTCCAGCACTCTCAGAGCACAAGCACAGACTCTGGTTACATGAGGAAGAGATATTGTAAGGCTCAGTCTTAAATTCTTCAGCTGGGGAGAATACAAATGACCCCAGCCCTGCACCCTGCCCGCCAGAATTTTGTACCTTTCAGCGAGTTATCTCTCTGAACTTTGAATGCAGTCCAGGGAGACCCAATTTCTCTCCACACTAGTCCTATCATACCAAGAATCATTTTCATGAACCTTCATTGCACTCCGTGGTCAATACATCCTTTTAGATAAGACCAAAACTACACCCACGTGACCTCAGCAAGAAGCTGTATAAATTTACAAGGAGACACCCTTGAATCTTAAATCAAAATTTCTTACAACGAAATTCAGAGTACCATCTGCCTTCCTATTTGCTTGCTACACCCACATTTTGTTTTCAGTCACTGAAGTACTCCTTGGTCTATACTTAGATATAGAGTACTTTTCATTTAACACCAAAATAAGAATCTACATTATGCATAGTAAAAGCTCATTACCTCATGTAAACAGTAGTTGTTCACTTGGTTAATTCAGGTTAGGTGCCATCTCAAATGTCAAAGCAATGAGCAATAAAAGCTACTCATACTGAATACACTGGCTCTTAATGCAAGGACTGTTTTTATACAAGGAGTATGGACTTCACAATACTTAACCAACACAAAACAGATAATCTGGGTCACCACTGTATCTTGCTTATGGGAACTCATACAAATTGCCTACCTCTCCTTCAAATTAACAATTATTCTTCAACGGTACCTAGGGACATCAAGGTCATGCAAAAGCTCAACAAAAGATGCACCATTCAACACCCAAGCTTCACAGTATCTAATTAATAAAAGGAACATTGGTACAATTGTGCCTCAGAGCATTAAAAGATTTATAGGGCTTCACCACTGGAACTTTTTGAGACATTTATGTTTCTCTTCAGCAACAATAAGACTGAAAACTAACCAAACTTATGTATACGTTTTTATAAGACTATGGGAAATATACCTTTGTGAATGACTTTTGCTCCTTTTAAATATTGAGATGTTTGCACACCTCCCCACATTTTAATCTGTGTAGTCATACCATGGACGGCTAGTGGCACAGTGACATCAGCACCGGACTACGGAGCAAAGGTTCCCGAGTTCGAATCCAGGTGGGCCGCTCCCGGACGCGCTTTCCATCTGTGCCGGGTTGAGTGTCAAGCTTGCAACTCGGCCTCACAAAAAAAAACACTGTGCTGTGAGAAGTACGTAGGGGACCACTCACTGAATCATTCCTCCAAGACCACCACTTTGAAAAAAGTGGTTGCTGAGGTTCCGGCACACTCAGAAAAAAAGTCATAAGAATGTCAACTCTCAATAGCATCAGCCTTTTGCAATCTGCTGGATCAGCCCAAGTTGTCAGCCAATTTATTAATTAGGCAAAGTTCACCAACACTATGTACAAGATATGGCTGGAAAGCAACATACATAACATGCCAGAGGAACTCAAAAGGTCATTCATCATTTATGGAAAAGAGTAAACAATTGGTGTTTTGGGTCCAGACCCTTCATGAGGGTCTGGTACAGTCCTAATGAATGGTCTTGGCATGAAACATCGACTGCTTACTCTTTTCCATTGATACTGCCTGGCCCGCTGAGTTCCTCCAGCATTTTCTGTGTGCAGCTTGGATTTCCAGCATCTGCAGGCTTTCTCTTATTGGAAAATCTGTTTTTGGGATGTATATTACAGCACATACACCAGACAAACTAACTTCAACTCCAAAGAGATCTATAATCACAAACTGGCTAAACAGTTTGACTGGATGCAGGGAACACAAACTAGTTTCTCACCACCTTTCTTCCTTAAAAATGTTCAAAACTAACATATACAGACATTCACTTTTAAGGATCTGGGCATGCTTTCCAATATTCATTGCCCATCTGCAACTGCCAGGGGAAAAAGCAATATGCCACTTTCTTGAACCTCTGCATTCATTCCAGTGAAGGTTATTCCACATTGCTTGTGTATGAAGTGCCAATATACAGACCCAATGACAAAGTAGAGTGAGATTTCCCCATCAGCATTGGAAGGGAACCTCCAGGTGGTGGCATTTCCACCCAGCTGGTGTTCTCTATTCTTTTAGTGTGGCATGGACGTGGGTCAGTGCGGACAAAATACTCTGCTAAAATAAGGTTCTGGAGCGACTCCTTAATTTCATTAGGCAAAATTCACCCACACTGTTAAGGGTTAAGTTCCCTGTATGTTACATGTTACGCTGTACATTACATTTTGGGGACGGGGCTATATATACACACACATGCCAATTTTTGTCGGCACTCCTACAGTACCCATGATCTGGGAAGATTTCAACTCTGCCGTTCCCAGCTATTGAGAGCAGGGAATAAGCTGCTCAATTTCACTTTTGCTCTTAGTGACAGGGCAGGTACCAGCTGGTTCTCTGGCCAAGAATTCCTGGTATCCATTAATTTTGCAATTTTGATTAACGCAGCACCATTTCATCTTGAACTTATAATTTGATTCAGCTTCCTATCGTGGTCACAATGGAACCAACATACTGAACAGTTCAAAACAATTGATTAACAGGAGTGGAAACTGATGTGATAATATGACAAATGCCTGTTTAGCATACATAAGGCTTGTGAGATTAAATTTCAATGTATGCGTGATCACAGCCTTCCATACCTTTCGAAAGGAACAATCTGCACTAGAGGTTTGCATGCACAGAATACATTTTCTACAGAAGGAATTCCACTGTTTCCACACTACTTGGATAAGCACAGCCCATTCTTCCTGGAGACCAGAAGCATGTAGTCACTGGACTAAACACTCACTGTCTGTTTCCAGTTGAGAGTTTTAGGAGGTTCATACATCAAATAACATTCACCTGGAAGCAATTGCTAGCCAAAATACACCCAAGGGTTCTTGTAGTTTATACATACAGTACTGTACAAAAGTCTTAGGCCCTTTAGCTACGTATATACATGTGGCCAAGACTTTTGCAGTTTTGTAAAACAACAGGTAGCTGGATGGGAGCTACATGCTGTAATCTAATTGAAGGGTTTGTGTAGATAATGAGTAGAATAGTCACAATCATGTGAGAAAATAGTCTGCCCACCCGAGTACAACAAAGATGCTGTTGGTCTGGAAGAGGACAAACTCACTGGTTTGCTTAACTGCCAATGAATTTGCAAAACTTTGCCAAAACAAGGTTAGCAGCATTTTTCAAAAGCCTTTAAGTGCTGTCGTAGCTAGCCTTGGTGCCAGAAAAATGTCAGGGCAGAGATGACTGATTCTGGGGGACCATTAGTTCTGAGCTAACTTTGGGGGGGGGGGGGGGGGGGCTCGATCATCAAATATCCATTGTCCCAAGCATTCAAAGAGCCTGCATTCTCACTGAAGGCTGAATCTTAAGGTAGGCAACCCTGAAAAAAAAATCACCAGAGGAAAAAGCATCCAAAGATATGCTCAAAGCTTTTCCAAAAGAATCAATGTACCATGACTATTCCAAGTGCAGGACAAGCATTTGAAATTGAATTGAGAACCTAGCATCCATTCTCAAGAGGCACAAATAAGGGCAAATCAAGTGACAGGAGTACACTACCTGACAAAAGTACCACCTACCCCATCAAACACCTCCTGCCCCACTAATGGGAGAGTCCACAATAGCTACCCCAGAACACAAAACTAGAATAGAAGATAGTACACCTCGAGCCCAAGGGACTGCCTAAGAATCATCCGGAAGTTCTGGAATAATGATCCAGAGGCACACACCAATTTCTAAGCAGAACAGGTATGAAATTTAAAGTTGATTAAGTAAATCTTTAAATCAATCTTGTTCAATTGCTAGATTAGCAAATCAGATGCCTGCAGTAATGAGCCTGACAAACTAAAATCCCAAAACAGTGAGAAAAAGTAGTTTAAAACTGTTAGCTTCCTTTAAAAACTCCAGATTCAATTAAGTAACATCAGTAAAAATCATCCATAAAGCCAGCCAACTATCATGCAAGCATATCTGGTTCTGTAATGCCCATCAGGGAAGGAAGTCTGTCACACTTGCTCTATCTGGTTTATATGAAACTCCGAACACAATCTGGTTAATATCTTTCATCTGCTTTCTATGATAGCTAGCAAATCACTTATATCTAAGCAACTCAGTTGGATTGGGCAAAGGACACTGGGTCTTGCAGGTAATGGCTGTGATCAATGACTAAAATAATTTGACTGAAGTAAATAAATCAAATTACTTCTCAATCCCATCTACAGTCCAATTTTATAATGATAGTTAGATTTAGTCAATGTAAATTCATGTAAAAACAAAGTTTTCCTGATTAAATTAGATCTCATTAGATAAAATTACTTTAAAAGCTCCAGACATGAAGAACGAGAACTTGAACAATACATTGACAAAGGAGAAATTTCCTGCTGAAAAATTGAACTGAGTTATAATTGAACTACCTGCCATCAAATTAATGTTAGGGCATCAAAAATCTCCAGATAATATAGGCGAAATATTGAAAGGGTAAAATACTTGACTGCACATTAAATACCACTGAAACAATGCAGGAGAGATAACAAGTCATCCATTACATACCATTCAAAAACACACCTTGCTTACTTTGCTAGGGCTATCCACATTCAAAATCCTTTCTTCATAATATGCAGACATTTCTGATAAAAACAAAATACCCACACAGATTATGCATAATCCAAAATAAACTGATTATGACATCTCTGCAAAAAAAAACAATGCTGGCCCTCTAAGAATCATGAAGATCAAACTAAGACAATCCAGCTGGACAACTTATACAGAAAAGCTAAATGGTAACTCAGCGCCAGAGGGCCAGTTCAATCCTGCCTGCACGTGCCACCAGCGCGGACTTTATACACTCTCCATTTGACTATGTGAGCTTCCTTCAGGTGCCTTAACTTCCTCCCACATCTCAAAAATGTGAGGGTCAGCTGATGACCATAAATGGTCCCAAGTGCTTCGATATGCTAGCATGGAGACAGAGTTGATGACAACATGGAAAATAAAAACTGTAAATGGGTGGTCGGTGTGGACTCAGTGGGCTAGTATGCTATTTGTTTGTTGATGGTCTTTCTCTAGTAAACGAAAACAAAATTCAGCTTATTGCACCTTTCCACTCACAACTCAATCAGCCAGGGGTAAGCAGCAATATCCAAGTGTTAAACGGTCTCACAAACAGACTAAGACAACCAAACACGAGTCTTGACTTTGGATACAGCTTTCAGCCAATCTTTAGAATACACAACAAATACAGTCACACTACCTCAAAGATTTCACAAGCTGTAGCATCCTGAATCAGTCCTGCAAAGTGCAAATTAGTTGAAGCATTAAAACAAATAATTTGCCATTAAAAGTGATGTACACAACCCCTTAGGGTGCAGTGCAGGAGCCACCACTGCTTCTCACTTATATGATCCATGCACAAACTTGTTAACCAAACTGATACACTGGGACAAAGAGGCACAACGGAGTCAGCTGACAAATATAACTTTGAGGAAAATGCATTAATGAAATTTAATAACATTAAAGGGTTAGACAAAGGAAAGTGAAATCAGCAGGTGTACTCCACGAGCCAAACAAAATGCAGGAGGAGCTCACCAAGCTAGGCAGCGTCTATGGAGGGGAATAAACAGTCAACTCTTCAGCCTCAGCCTGAAACATTAACTGATTATTGCCCTGACTCAAGATTTCCAGCTTTTGCTGAATCCCTTGTGTTTATATATGCTCCATGAATGGGTGTTAGGGGAAGGCAGGTGAAAAAAAAAATTCACCAAACCAAAATGTAAACATCAGCAGGATTAAGAGAAAATGCAACAGCCTAAACATCTATCAGAAGTCATGATTAAGCAGGTTAGTATTCTGATCCAAACCTAGCATCTTGCATGCCAAGGCCAATTGGGATGACCAGCCCAAGAGAAAACCTAGAACAGAGGAGAAAGTACTGACAGAACATACAAGTATGAATGGCAACTTATGACTGAAGAACCCTGGATCTTAACCAAATGGGCATCTGAGGCGTTATCTTACAAGGTAATACCACATAGCTGAAAAGACAGAAGTAAAGGAAGAATCATAAAACCGACCACACAGAAGGCTATTTTCCTTTCCCTTGCTATTATTCTAGCGATATTACTATTAGTAATATTGGTAAACAGCACAAGATCTTTTGGAAACCAA
Source organism: Hypanus sabinus (assembly GCF_030144855.1). Taxonomy (NCBI): domain Eukaryota; kingdom Metazoa; phylum Chordata; class Chondrichthyes; order Myliobatiformes; family Dasyatidae; genus Hypanus; species Hypanus sabinus. Next base: position 32,678,768 of record NC_082712.1, on the reverse strand, counting down.
TGTCTAGATGTTCATGCTATGACTTACCATTTTGATATTTTGATCCAAATGAAGAATTTCCTGGTATTTGTTCTATGTATGTTACTTTAAATCTTCTTTCAACATTGGAAGATTGATGGATTTCCCTCCTCGACTGCTAAATCTGATTATACCTCTGACTGAGATATAGATTTAACATTATGAGGAATCAGTTATGTGACATGGTTAAACAATATTTCCCTCCATAAATCAACTGCTTAAATCAAACTAGTTTACTTTGAACACTGAAGTCACCTTATTCCACACCATATACAGAGATCTGATAGTTTTAATGATAAAGAGGAAATATTATCTATGATGAGCCCATTGAACTACTACTGCCTTGTCACTTTTTGCCATTTTGAAAGAAATACTGAAAAGACAGGATGTCTGGATCAGAGGCAAGAGGTAATTTTGCTTGCTCTCCGCGATAGTCACTCCTCTCCCCATGGCGCTGAGGCCATGAAGACTGCCCCAGCCGCTGTGCTCTATGCCTGTTAATATGACGAATTAGATTTAATATCACTGGGATACGTCATATAATTTGTTACTGATGAACTGATAAGCAAGGCTTTGGGCCTACTCTAGGGCTCAGATCTGAGGACTCAAGTTTAGTTCAGAATGTTCTGACGAAGGGTCTTGGCCCGAAACGTTGACTGATCAATTCAACGGATGCTGCCCGACCTGCTGAATTGATCCAGCTTGTTTGTACGTCTAGTTCAGAATGTTGTTGTTCACTTCAATTGTTTGCATGATAGAACATAGAAATTTACAGCTCATCACAGGCCCTACAGCCCACAATGTGGTACTGACCATGTAACCTACTCTACAGACTGCCTAGAATTCCCTAGCGCATAGCCCTCTATTTTTCAAAGCCCCATGTACCCATCTAAGAGGCTTTTAAAAGACCCTATTGTATCTGCTTCCACCACCACCACCGGCAGCCCATTCCACGCACTCACCACTCTGTGTGGAAAAACTCACCCCTGACATCCCTTCAGTACCCATTTCCAAGAACCTTAAAACTATGCCCTCTCATGTTAGCCATTTCAGCCCTGGGAAAAAGCCTCTGGCTATCCACATGACCAATGCCCATCATCACCTCTATCAGGTCACCTTTCATCCTTCGTCACTCCAAGGAGAAAAGGCCAAGTACACTCAACCCATTCTCATAAGGGACGTCCTCCAATCTGGGCAAAATCCATGCAAATCTCCTCTGCACTCTCTCTATAGTATCCACATCCTTCTTGTAGTGAGGAGACCAGAACTAAACACAGTACTCCAAGTGGGGTCTGACCAAGGCCTTATATAGACTTACCTCATGGCTTCTGAACTCAGTCCCATGGTTGATGAATGCCAACACACCATACACCTTCTTAACAGCACTGTCAACCTGCGCAGCTTTGAGTGTCCTATTGACAAAGACCCCAAGATCTCTCAGATCCTCCACGCTGCCAAGATTTGTGTTTTTCCCCCCTTTCTCTCACACATTGGGAGTTGGCTTTTTTTTATTTATTCTTTAATTAAGTTCTTTCAGATTTCTTGCTTAGTGGCTACCTGTATGCAAGCAGGAAATATCAAGGTTGTATAATTTATATATTTGATAATAAATGTACTTTACATCTTTGAAATACCAAGACGTTAAGTCAATGTAGTAGATCAGACCTCCACTTAGACAAGATCAGAGCTTTTAATAGTGTTATTCAGTTTCTCAGCTTCGAATTAGGGCCTTCGCTTCTACTAGCTGAAGTATTGACGCAAACCCTCCTCCCCCCTCCCCTCACCCCTACTGACCATGCTAGTACAAGTCTGCGACCCATTTTGAGAAATTTCTACCTTATTACCGCAAGTAATTGGTGCTCCGGCTGCCTCTGCATGAGCATCCAGTGTAGCATGTACAGATATTAACTTTCACAAGATGCAGAAATATGTTGGTTTGGCCAACAGCAATGCTCATGATTAATGTCACTACCTTGAACATTTCAGTAGTCATCATTTTCTACCGTCACTGGTATAGCACAATTTTAAGCATCATTAATAAAACACTATTCCAGGGGATGAGTCCTCATCCAACACAAGAAATGGCAAAGCAGGCAGTAGGCTGGAAGAAATAGTAATACAGAAGCAATTTTCTTTAGTTACATTTGAATTTTTACCCAATTCTCCTGCCACTTGAATGTAGCCTTTGAGGAAATTTTATCTGCGATGTTGCAGTGAAGAGGACAGTTGGTTCATCCAAGCATTTTCATACAGGGCTGGAAATGCAAGCAGCCAAAAAAGTGACCAGCTCATAGCTATCTGGAAAACAAAATTATGTAATTTGGAGGCCTCAGAGGTAGTAAAACCTTCCTCCCCACACCAATTTTAATTGGTGACTTTCCCAGCTCTGACAAAGATATGGAGTCTAAAATGTCAACCACTGCTCTTTCCATCAATACTGCCTAGCATGAGCATGGTATACATCCTATTTTCATAACAGAAGGGGTACATATCCTTCCAAAATTTGTTAAAATCAAATGGCAGAGCACATTCCTGAAGCCACTGTGTTCACTAACACTACTTGAATCCCCTCCAGTTTAAGGCCACCATGGCTGCATCCATGCTTATACATAAATCTCAAGGCAGACTTTTTTTCGTCTATGAACATACTTGGACTTTCAATTTACTCTTCCAATGTGTATTCACTTCGAGAGAAAAAAATCGTTGCATGAATTGCTTTAGGAGAAATACCAGATCGTTTTAGGCGTAGTTTGTTTTTTTAAAGTTTGGGGATGGTGTTGGAGCCAAATATTTTAAAGAGCTGTTTAAGTATTAATACTCAATTAACAGTGAAAATTCACTAACAAGGATGCACTGTAAAGCAATTTAAAGAGAGAAGACTGCTGAACAAACACAAATATGATTCACTAATAGACAACCTATTTAATTTAATACAAGCATGAAGTACATTTTCCAGAAGTTAATTTATTTGATTGTTATATACTACGCAAAGATTCACTTTAAAATCCAGCCTCACTCATGCTGCATTACATTGTTAATTACTTATCATGTATTTGCAGCCAGTGTCATAGTTAGCTTCACTGATACATCTCCGATGGCACTGCTGAAGGAAGATATGGTTTTATGCAAACAGGGACTCTGCATATAAAGCAGCCGTATAATCTAAATACAAAAGATACAACTTTTCTGCCCAGCAAAAATTACTGATCACACACGGCAATACAGCAAGTCCCAGTTGACATGGATTCCTTCAAGTCTTCCCATGAGCTGCATTGCAACCCCAGTGAATCTAACTATATCCTGAAAATGCTTTTTATTCAATGGATCTCGCAGGAGAAATAAACTGCTGAATCTGAAACTGGCAACGAAATTTTGTTCACAAAATTGGATTTTCTGACACGTCTCTTCCTCAATGCAAGTATCCTTGCTGTTTCTATGAGCTACAAAATAAAGTAATTACTTTGTGTGAAAAGTAGTAAAGGTTCACAAGGTTTACATCAAGTCACAAACAGAGGGACAGAAACAGAGTGGGAGAGGTTTTAATGTATATGGAATAGTGACATTGCCCAAGGGGCCAAATATTTTCGATTAGGTGCAGCATCCCATGTTTCAAATATGATTGATTACCCGTATAATACTGAAGGTGTGAAAAATAATTTAAAGCTAATCAACTTAATTTTATTTGCAGAAGAGATGTCCTTTGCCCTACACACGACATTCCACTTAATTACTCCAATGGCTTCGAAGTTAGTCTCCTGCAATGTTCAAGGCTCAAAGGTCCAATTTAATGTCAGAGAAGAGTGCACAAAAAACATCCTGAAATGCTTTTTCTTCACAATGTAAGTGTTTTAAACATAATTTACAACTTCAAAACACACAAGTACATTTCAGTGTTCTATTAAATATTTATGGAACACTAAACATCAATATGGAATTCCTAAATAAAAATCTTTGTTTAAAGATGTTTTTGCAATTCTAGTCTTTTGACACAAGAAAATATAGATAGGGCACAACCTTTATTACAAAAAAGCAGTTAGTTGGAAAAAGGTTTTCGCTCTGCTCTCCTGCTTTGTGAATCAACACCATTTACCAAAAAAAAACATATCCCTATAGGTATAAAATTTAAGGGCAGAGGCATTTGAAAACACTGCACGTTATCAATTTTGTAATGCTATAAAGGAATGTGATAAACCCACCATGTCATTGTCACCTATCCTCAGTCACTACCAATAACCAGCCTGCTGGAGCAGCATCTAACTTCTGCTGAAATCATCCAGCCACAGGCTTCAGAACAGCCTCGTTCCTGATGTGGATGCACAAGTATAACTCAAAGCAACAACAGGGGTAGCTCCAACCTGAGGAAGATAATCAACAGCAACAAAATAGTGAACTAGAGCAAAGAGGAAAATTCCTGCAATGGCTTGAATGAATCCTGATTAATATTAAACAATCACATTTGGACATTCATCATTCCTGTTGCACAACGGAACTACAGAAGATGAGGGTTCTGCAGCTTCTTCAACATGCCTCCTTTAGCACATTGCAGCTTTCATTCACTGTACTTTCCATAGAGGTCAGATCCCATAAGTTTACCAATAATAAAGTCCACCTGCAGCAGGACATTAATGCATAGACGCCAGATACCAATAAGCTCCAACACAGAATCAAATCATCACTGCCCAGAAGTTTAAATAATTATCTCTCTATCTCTATATATCAAAAAGCAGTGATTTTTGTCACTGATAGTTAGTGAGAAATAAGCAGGAAGATAACTCGGAACTGTTTTGCTTACTGCAGTTTCAAGTATTCAGGCTTGGAGATGCCAGAAATGGCCAGGAGTGAAAACAAAATGATTTCACTACTTCAACAAGTTAGGAATTCTGAAGGTATTGACAATCATCTTGAGTGTTACAATGAAAAAGAAGATTTGGAGGATGAAATTGTCTAAAACACTGTATGAGGGCAATCCATTATCTGCACTGGGTGTCTGTGCTGATTTTGTTCATTTACAGTCAAAAGAACATGGCAGATTAATTCCTCTGTCAATAACTATTAGGAGCTAAAACAATTTTATAGTACTGTAGAGGTATTGGTAGTGTTCCAATTGTTCTGCATTTCATTTAAATACCACATACACTTTTTCCCATTCTGTACTAGGAATCCACTTAAACTTCGAGTCAATATATGACTGCCATTCACACAAGGAACTCTAACAATCCCTTAAACCACAACTCAGATGGCTCAATCACACCCCTAACAATCAACACCACTGCACATTTAAACAGAAGGGCTCCACCACAACATAAGAGGATTGATTCACAACAGGGCATTTACAAGTGGATTCAATCGCCCAGATACCACACATGGTCAATCAACATTCATTATCCATTTTGACTAAAATTGGTGAAAATCTCCTCATAGTGCACTACTCATTTATGAGAGATCAATGAGAAAATCCAGAGTATCAATATTATGGGAAAATAATTGCAAATAAAACAACGTTGATGCCAATCCTGGAATCACCACCATTGACACCACTGTGGCAGTACCATCCTCCATAAGACTGAAGGCTCAAAGTTCACAAAAGACACAGATATATACTAAATCCTCTATACGTAACTCAGCATCATCTTCGCCAATCTGGCATTTCTCCAACCCCCAATAAACCATGGTCTTGATGCAAAAACCCCATGGATCTCTGAGCAATTGCACACAAGCCCAATGCAACCACTCATCAAATGATGGATCGACATTAGAGCAATAAAATAAACCCAGAATACCTGACAGTTGAATCACATTAGTATTCAAAATAGAGAACTACAGGGAGAGGCAGCGAGAATTTTCACTGTCCCTGACTAGTCTGTCCCTCCAAATGAGAAATGCAGTCATTGGAACTACAAAACCACATTCTGTCTGACTAATTTAAACAACTCAAAAATAAAAAGCCAGGTTCACCTATTTTTTAAAATCATCACTGAATACAAACATGCCTGTTGGGAGAGCCAAAAAGCATTCCCTAGTTTTTACTGAACACAATAAATTACCCAAGAACTGTTCAGATTTAAGACTCATTTTTGTATGGGTCAAATATAACAAGAAAAACAATATAATCCACCAATTAAGGAAATTCAACAAAAAATTGCAGATGCTGGAAATCTTAAAAACAAAAATGATGAACAGGTTATAGTTGAAACATAACAGTTTGAAACCCTTCATCTGGATATTAATTATCTTTTCTTTCCAGAGATGCTGACTGAACTGCTGCTTTAATTCCAGCATCTTCTGTTTTTAAACTTTTAAATTATCAACTGGACTCAAGTTTTTTTTAAACCTGGGCCAAATTTTGACTTCCTTTTTTCTGCCAGTAGACACTTCTATCAGCTCAAGTGGTAAAGTGAGCGCCAAATTTACAGATATTCAACAGAGCTCCAATTGTGCAATAGACAGGATTCCAAACAAATGATAAAACCCCAATCAAATTATTGTAAAAAAAATGCAGATGTTGGAAATCTGAAACAGACAGAAAATGGCAGAAGCACTGAGCCAGTTTCTTTGTAAGAGAGCGGGGAAGAAAAGGTTGTTTCTGGTCAGTGACCCCAATGTCAGAAATTGTAAAATAAAATAAGTTTTAAACTCTGAAGAACATCTGAAACATTGATAATATCCCTCTTCATGGGTGCAGCTTACCCTGCTGAAAGCTTCAGGCAACTTGTGCTATGATTATCAAGCCAACTTCTTCACTCTTTCAACCAACACAACTTGCACATTATTATAAATGTGGGTTTGGTGCATCAAACCCTGTAATTATGACTGCACATTCCAAAATAACTTACTGAATGCAAACCACTTTGGAATGTCCTTTGACAATAACTTTAAGGATTTTGCCTATAACCTTTCTTTAGATTCAAATTTTAAAGAAGGTGAAAATTATGAGAATCTTTTTCGTAATTAAATTTTTCCAGCCATTCTACAGCTGGTTCACACAAGAAGCATAAAAAAAACCATATACCAGTACTAAAGAGTAATAAGCAACCAACTCTAGTCATTGTTCTGACAGTAATCAACAGACACCCAGTCCTACTTGTAAACCAACAGGTTTAAATTGTAATTAGCCACAAAACTAGGCTTGGCACAACCATGTATGTCAATTCCCAAACTGAAAAAGGTCAATTTTAAGATGAAATACTTTCCAGCCTATTAAACAAGGTGGTAGGTGATAGGTGAAACCGGGGGGGGGGGGGGGGGGGGGGGGGGGGGATGGGGGGGGAAGTAAAGAGCTGGGAAATTGATTGGTGAAAGAGGCGCAGGGCTGGAGGAAGGGGAACCTGACAGAAGAGGGTAAAGGACCACGGAAGAAAGGGAAGGGGAAGGAGCACCAGAGGAAAAGGCAGCTTGAAACACAAGTATGCTCTTGTAAATTAATCAAAGGCATGATATGCAATATGATATACATCCACATACAATAATGTGGATTAACAAGAACAGCAAACATGAAAAAATCTAGCAGCTGCAGAAAGCCAACAATGTCTGATAATCTTATGCTAAATATGCTCAAATGTATTAATATTACAGATTTGTTAAATGCTAATGGACTTTTTTCTTGCAATATGTTAATTTTGCAATATTACATTGATCCACATCAAAATACTCAGAGATAAAGCAGCAGGAAGTGAGACCTGGTATCCATCGGATACAGTGTTGACAAAATTCAGAAAGCTTGTATTTTGTTGACAGGATGGCTTGGTGGAGGAGCCAGAGTGATAGTGGAGAGTTGCTTGTCAGATGGGAACCCCTGACCAGCGATATGCACAGGGGTCAGCATTGATGATTGGATGAAAACACAGTTAGCATGGTTTAAGCAAAACTTGCATACAACACCAAGCTTTGTGGTACAATGGACAGTGAGGATGATTGCAGCAACAGGGAAATAGGGCACAATAAACATCATGGACTTGGGGAGTGTTGTAGGACAGAGAGACAAAAGGGTACAAGTACATGGTTCCCTGGAAGTTGCTACACAGGTAGACGTGGTGATGATGAATGCATTTGTAGTGTTTATCTTCACTGGATAAGGCACTGAGTACAAGAGTAGAACAGCACTAAGTACAATGGGATGAGTTACTGGTGAAACCACACTTGTAGTGTGTGTAGTTCTTGTTGTTTAGCTGAAGAAAGCATGTCATGAGGCTGGAAAGGGTGTAGAAGTCCCCCATCTCACTGGGCCTGGGGGGACTATAGACTGGGGACTCCCCACCCCTAGAGAATAAGAGACCCAGTGGTGACATTATAGAAGTGTACAAAATCATGAGGGACAAAGATAAGGACATTGGTTAGTCTTTTTCTGGGGCAGGGAGGTATAAAACCACTCTTCAGTACACCTGCTCTTTAATGCAAATATCCAATCAGGCAATCATGTGCCAACAACTCAATGCATAAAAGTGTGCAGACATAATCAAGAGGTACAATTGTTGTTCAGACCAAACTTCAGAAGGGGCAAGAAATGTGATCCAAGTGACTTTGACCATGGAACAATTGCCAGTGCCAGACGGGTGGTTTGAATACCTCAGAAACTGACCTCTTGGGATTTTCTCCAGAGATAACAGAGAATGGAGAAAAGCAAACAAAACCAGTGAGCAGCAGTTTTGTCGACTTCGGGATAGCCAGACTGGCTCAAGCTGACAGGAAGGCAACATTAGCTTAAAAAAACACACACACACATTACAACAGTGTTGTGCAGAACAGCGTCTCTGAACACACCACACATCGAACCCTGAAGTGGATGGGCTACAGGAGGTACCTAATGAACTAGCCACTGAGTATAGATTTATGCTGGGTGGGGACGGGGGACGGGGGGGGGGGTGGAATTTAAAGGGAGCCCAAGGGGCAACTGTTTATTGGTTAGGTGGACCAATCTGCTAGAGGAAGTGTTATATCAATGTTCATTGCTATTTCCCAACACAGGGGAGGGAGCAACATGTCACCTTGAAGCACTACATTTGTTGTGATAAAGGCCTCCCAAAGTGTTTTAAGACAGCAAGTTCCAGAATCCTCACCCACAATGATAGATCACGTAAAAGATTTGTGGTGAGACAGGAACTGCGCTTCTCGGTGGGGCAAAGGCAAGTCTGGTGAAAGGCAGTTTGGTTGGTCAGTTACCAAGCATATCAGTCATCACAGGAAACCCAGCCTCTAAAATACACTTGAAGTAACTGGTGGAAGAAAGTGCTGATATTATGTAATAGGTCAGGTATGTGTGCAGTAAATAGTTTGAGTTGATAACCTCTCAGATAATGAAAGATCATGGACCTGAAAAGGTGAGGTTATTATACTCGGCACCCACACTCCCAGATCCAAAGTCCAATTTCCACCACTTTGGTTTTGTTTTGCAACACGTCCAGTAATTTTGTTGGCTTCACATACCTGATCCAATTAAACTTCTGTTGACGGATCATGATTCAGCATATGGAATGCCCAGATTATGCCACTGTTTAACATTAAAAGACTGCAAATTAAGACAAACTTTTTTTATGAATTGAATTAGTTTTTAAAATGCTGCTCTTGGGTTCATCACCAAAATAGTTCCAAAACCCAAGGCAAATTCAGCAACTAAAGACTAAGCTCAATATTCCTATTAGCACGCTTTATCAGTAAAACTCAAACGCATTTGTGAGGCGTTAAGCACCGGAAAACTAGTTCGTTTCATACAGCATGCAACAGTGCATAGCCGTACAACCTTTTAATTCCATATGCTTTTCATTAGCTATGCCATGTCTCCAATGGGAATTTCTCTTCACAGAGTGTCACTGAATGTTTCACAACAGCCAATTCAGCTCAGCTAACGTCTAAATTCATTAACGGATCATGTGTGCCCTTCTCTACAAAGCACAGCAAATAGAGCACTTACACAAAACAGTAATGAAGCTTTCAATTTAAAATTGGAGGGGAGGGCAGTTAAAAAATAAACATTAATAGAATAATTTTTCTTAAGTGGTTTAAAGTAATGTAAATTTATAATTGGAAAGGCAACAAGTATCATGATGAGAACTGCTACATTTGATATGTTCAAGATGTTATTAATTATAAGAAACGTTTGCAGAACAAAGTGGACACATTTGGATTGTACTCCCTGCTGGAGGCATGGGCTCATAGCTCATATATTGTTACTTTGTTTTACATACAGTCCAGAAACAAAATACAAATAGACAAAAAGGAGTTAAAGCCTTTCATCGGCTGAAAATAGAACCTTTAATTATTTTCACAACTGCATCAGAGTATGAAATCAGTTTGATCTCCAATCCACCAAAAAAGAAAAATAAATTGGGTAATGCTATTTTTATAATACCTACTCAGTATCCATTAAATTTCAATTGAACTATTCCTGTCACAAAGGCAATGACTGAACATTTCTATAAGCACAAATCTTTCAATGGATAAAATTTACAATAAGAACACACTGGTGTCATGCTAGTTTAAAGTTTCACTGCATTGTTTATTATTCACCTTAGGTATGGTGCTGTTTAGTACAATACTGACAAGGTTGAAATGAACCTGCTTTGAAGTTTGAGACACCAGTACCAATGGGAAAAATTGCGAAAGTTAAGCGATAATGGTCATCATGCTACAGTAAGATGCAGATGCACCAGTGACGGTGCAGAGGCAGTTAACTAGGATGCTACCAGAACTGAAGGATTGTAGGTACACAGGCCCAAATCATTGTAGCTGCACTTTCAGTGTGGTAGGGAGGGGAGGAAGTGGAAGATGAGAGAAATGAAGGGAGAATGTGTAAATCCACATGCAAAAATTACAGTATAATAAAATCAAATCAGCAAGAAATCTGAAGCAATTTGACACATTATGGCACAACATCAATAACAATCGATTTGATGAATTCCTACTGTTAATAAGGGCTTACTTTAAAACCAGGATTCCAACTTTCACTCTTCTTGGGAAGATCAACCTTTATATGCCAGCTTCAAGGCCATGCCTTCAGGTAAACTAGGGAACATCTGACTTTTTCTTTTATCTGTGTACATTCAAGTTTCAAAAAAAATCAACCAATTATTCATGATGATTACTTCCATAGTAATTAAAAATTCTATTGATGTTCTTCAGACTAGGGCATTATATATTCATACTCTTCCTACTCACATAATCTGTGAAGCAATGCATTATCTCCGCAATCAGTCATGTAGTTATCAAACTGCAGCTTTGCCATGTGAATCCGTTTTGGCCATATTTATACAAAGTTTACTATTCTACTGTAAGAATTGAATTTTTCCTATCAAAAAGAGTGGAAGATCCAAAGTCAGAGATCTAAAGCAACACATCCCAACATCTATTATAAGAAATCGTCACACTGGGAATGGGGCCATTTAAGATGGGCACTTGATTTTCAAGTAACAATCATAACTTAACCTCGTAAACTCAATGTTAATCTAAAAAGGTTCATTTCAGCAGCACCTTGTGTTACATAAGACTAATTCCCTTCCAGGAATACATCTCCTAGAAATCAATTTTGAAACTTTATAGCTTCAGTTGTCATGCAGAAAGCAGTTTCATACAGATAGCAGCACTGCAATAATCGACAACAGTTTACATCAATAAGATGGGTCTAATGCATCAAACTTTCTATATATACACAAAAACTCTGACTACTGGAAAACCCCATTAATCTGACATGCTCAATACTTCAATGATGTCACATTTTCTGCAATATTACTGAAAATAATATTCTCACATACTCCAAATTTGCTTTTTAAAAACAAGTACACTGCAGTATTAATTTCCCAGCCAACCCAATAAGATCAAAAAGAATGTGGAAACTAGAGTCCATCCCAATGTACTTGGGGAAGAGTTGTAATCAGGAACAAGAGCCTGAATTCCCTTTAAGTAATTTTGCAGGTGCGCTCAATAGCACGTGGGTAAAAAAAAGAGAACAATAAAACCCATTTTGCTACTTTCTCAGCTCTGAATTAAAAGACACAAAATGGAATGATGCCTTGTAAAGCTTTCCTCGCTTAAAGGCAGCAGGATGGATATCCAGATTTCCGTTGAAGATTAGGCCGTATCCCTGGTTTTCAGACTGTTCAGCAGATCAGAAGGGTACAACTAAAAGAGAGTGGTCGAGTCCTCAAAGCTTGCTGAATCCCATCAAGCTTCATCATTTAAGCAAACCTGATCAAGGACTGGCCTTGAGTGCCAGCTGCTACTTCATCTGACCAGTGATCTGCTCAGCACTCTTTGCAGAAAGCACTCAACATCATGAACGTAGCCAATTTGCAGATTAACTGAATAATTTCGTTTTATGATAGTTGAAAAATTCCTGAATAAAGCATGAGGGGGTAGTCAAAGCAAATTACAATTTTTGGAAAGGTTCCTGGAATCCAGGTACATCCATCCAACCACAGGCATCACACCACAACAGATACAAGCAGACACTTTGCCCATTCTTCCAACCATCAAACTAACGAGGTCAAAAGTAGAGGCATTTTTATCACATTAAAGATTAGCTTTATTTGTCACATACACGTCGAAACATACAGTGAAATGTGTCATTTCCATCAAAACAAAGCAGCCAGGATTGTGCTGGGAAGCCCACAAGGGTCACCGGGCTGCTGCTGTCACCACTGTACATCTACAACTCTAACCTGAACCCATACATCCTGGAAACATGGGAGGAAACCAGAGCACCTGGAGGAAAGCCACACAGTCCCAGGGAGAACATAAAAAGTCCTCACAGACAGCATCTTGCAGCTGGCATGCTATGTCACACTGTGCTAACTGCTATGATACTATGCCTATATCTATATGGAACGCTGGTGAGAGTGTAACTTGAATACAATGAATACATCTAGCTTCCATATCTGGAGGGTGTGCAATAAAATCTTACCATATTAAGTTTGCTGGAACAGTGATTTTGTTTAACAATAGATTAAGCAGATTCAACAAAGTCTTAAATTTAGAAAAATGAGAGATGAAGATCCCCCTGGTCAGGTTGCCCTGAACCATGCATCTCCAAAACAAGGAGACCGCAGTTCAGGAGAGACAAGAACTTTCTTCACAAGTGAGTAGGGAACCATTGCTAGAGCTGTAGATGTTCAGTAAAAACAGATTGCAACATTTTAGATATTAATGAATTAAGGGGTATGGGGTCTGCAGAAGAAAATGATGCTGAGGTATAAGATCAGTCATGAACAGCTTGTATCTGATAACAAGGATCCAGAACCCACAACTATTGAAACCAAAATAATTTTGATTTACATGTGTGCCATTTTAACAAAGCATTTCTACGAGCCCTCTTTACGTGCTTAGCCAAGCAATATTCACATTAATTAAAATTATCACTTGATCCAAACAGCAATTGACAGCAAAGCAGGCATGAGGTGGGGGAGTGAGGAGATCATGAAACATTTTGGTTTAAGTTGAGTTCATTAAATAAGAACATTTACTGCTCAAATATGAAAAGACTTGATCCAGAAGGCCTAATATAACCATTTTCAATTTAATCAGGATGATTCATAATCTTAATGTAACCAGTTATCTTCAAAAACATAATAATACCAAATGAAATTTCACAAATGATTCAAAAGTAGATACTCCAAGTGTATTATCAAACGTTGCAACTAACAAGAGCTTATCACTTACTAACCTACAGATAAGAATAGCACTGACACAAAGTTATAGCTATACTGTAGTCATGTCAACAGCTATGATCGGCAGCCAGCAGTACTTGATTTGATCTGCCCATTAAAATGGCACAAAGTCATATGTTGCTCATTTAATGTAATAAATGCCTAGAGTAGTGATTCCCAAACTTTTTTGGGTTACCATCTTCTTGGCTCCCACACCACATCCCCAGTGCACTTTTGTGGCCTTTCTGGCCATTACATAAAATCTACAAAGTTTTTATTTACAATGAAAGTAAAATAAAATAGACACTGCAAACTGAAAGCAGTGACAAAAAATGCAAAAACTATTCAAATTACAATATCTTTTTTCTTTAATTACCATAAAAACAATTTTCCTCAATAATTTTAGAACATATATTAGTAATCCAACTATTCACTACTTTGTTGCTTTTTCACCCTTCAATGAAATGGATGGGGTTGGGTCAGTTTTAACATCTTCTCAACATCAGGCCAGGTGTCACTCAAGAGGAGTCTCAGATCCCCACGTTCAGTAATATGCAGTCTGTTTCACTGCTTTGAAAGACTTTTTTTGAACCTCTGCTTCAGCCAATCATTTTGTACCAAGATCAGTTCCCCATTACAAGAGTTCAGAAATAGATTTATTGTCCAATCTGGAATTCGGATCAAGTGAATATCCTGAAATCTCTCTAACATGTCTGCATGTAGCTTACTGAGGTGGGCACAGTATACTTGAAGATCATCATGTGATATTATTTCTTTATCTTCCAACTCAGAGACTCATAAATTGGAAAAAGGCACGGTGTAAGAACATCAGAAACATGAGCAGGAATAGGCCATTGGGCCCATTGAGCCTGCTCCACCATTCAATAAGATCATGGCTGATCTGGCCATTTCCACCTATCTACCTTTTCCCCACAACCCTTAATTCCCCTACTATGCAAAAATCTATCCAACCTTGTCTTAAATATATTTACTGAGGTAGTCTCCATTTCTTCATTGGGCAGAGAATTTCACAGATACAGTCCGTCTGGGAAAAGCAATTCCTCTTCATCTGTCCTAATTCTACTCCCTCGAATCTTGAAGCAGCCAATTTTGCACATAAATAAGGTTAATTTTGACAAATAGGGAGATGACTGATTGAACTTTGATAAGAATCACATCATTTTCTTGCAATTGAGAACTAATTTCATTAAACTTTGCAAATAATTCTGACAAATAAGCGATGTCATGTCTAATATTCCTGATTTGATTATTGAATGAAGCATTTGAGCTTTGAAGAATTTTATTAGTTTCGAGAAGTGCATAAAAGTATCTGAGGCAGTTTCCTTTTTGAGAGTCATCTATCTTCGGTGTTAAACAGCAAGTGTTCAAACTGTTCATCCTTCTCAATACAAAGCTGAGTCAAGAATGGAGAGCGTTTTATTTACCGCTATGATAACAGTATTTCATGATTTATGTAGCTGATCACTTGGGTTTTTCCCCCCTAACAAGATGTTGTCTGTGAATTACACAGTGAATGATAAATAATGTTAAACATATTGTTTCAAGATGATAATAATCTTATGATGTTCTGTCATTGATGGTGCCCCATCTGTTGCACAAGCAAAAATATTGGTGAGCAGAATGTCCTTCTCTTTGAAAAATTGTTCAACTCTAAATATTGATTCCCTTTGGTATCTGTTTTCAGTCCCCTTGCAAATAACAACAACTCTTGAACCACGATTTCATCTTTTATGAAGTGAACATAATCAAGAAGCAAAGACTTGTTGTCTGACAAAGTTGACTCATCCAACTGCAGAGCAAATTCTGTTTTCTTAATTATGTTGCACAATAGGTCTTATCCATTCTCAGACATTTCATCTATTTGTCTCTACACAGAGCTGTCGCTGAGCAGAATTATTTTCATCATTTGGTCTTGGGAATTACACAAAACCACTCAGAATCTCCCTTACTGCTGGAAGAATCAGTTGTCCACTTCTATGGGGTTTTAAAGATTTAGCAATGGGCAATGAAATGTCATAGGAGGCATGCAAACCATCACTGTTTTGTTGTGAAGTGCTGGCAAGCAGATTTTGAGGAGTTTTCCATTTCTAAAGTTTTTCCACAAGTGACTGAAAATAAGCCAAGTTCTTGTTTGCTTTATCAGAGAGTATTCTCTTCAAATGGTCAAGGAGCCTGGACAGTTTCATTGCTTCATTTGAAGAAAAAACTTCAAACTGACACATTGGCTGCTGTGGTTTTTTGGTGCTGGTATAAAACTATATTTCAGATATTCCATACCAGTGTGTCTACACTTTTTCCATTTGATCTATTTCTGACATTTTCATGATGGATTAATGACCATGGTGAATCACCGATTGCTTAAATCCAACCTCAAGAGCTGTGATATAGAGGGGAAAATTATGACAGCATCATAGCTTAGGCAAACCACGACTCTGCCAAAGGGTATGTAAAGTAGCCCAAAGCTCAAAGACAGAGAAATACAGTCAAGACAATTCAAAGGGGCAGATTCTGAACTTAATCCCATTGAATACCATACCCTAATTCACAGGAAATGCACCACTGCGTGATTAGAGTATGGGAATCGTACATGCTCACACTGTCCTACAGTACTGAACTATAATAATGTGTGGGACAGCCCTGGAAATAACATGATTTCCTCAGTCCCAATTTCTCATGATGTGCCAAATACAGAAGTGTCACATTGTTTTTAATTAAAATACATTTCGAGTAAGGTCTAAGATAATGGTGGGTTAGCTAGAGATAAGGTGATTACATGATCATTGTAATCAATTAGGAGGCACTGAGGATCAATTGGTTTATAATAAGTAACTCATTTCTTGAATTAAGCCTGTAATCCTCCAGCTGCCCCCCTTTCAAAGACTCTCCTGGTTGTGTGAGAAGGCCTGTGAACATTGTTGAAGGTGGAAGTGCAGCCAGCATAGTGGAAGAATAGGTCTCTTCATAAAAGGGGAGAAAGGAAAATTTCTCTGGGAATTACAATGGACCAAAGGGGCATGATATACAAAACCCACTGAGAGCACAGCACAAGGGGAATCCCTTTATTTTTTGCTAGAGGATAGGGTCAAACAAATGGATGTCACAAATGGAACCAATGCTGTCATGACCTTTGTCAACTTGGGTGGAGAAGAAAGCAAAGGAAAAGAGAAGACATTGTGTATAGAGTGAAGTGAGGTAACAGATTGAAGCCAAAACCTAGCAAACTGCCTTTTAAAGTGCAAATAAGCAAGGTCATGGAAAACTATTTAAATGATAGCACACTCATTTAACGAGATCTGTGTCCTGTGGTCCACTCTACCATTCACAGTCCTATTTGCATTCCTTTATCATATTGTAAATACAGCAATCACAGCATACAGTGCGTATTTTAACAAATCAGGTTAAGTTGTTCAAATCAACAAAATGCCCAGTACTGAATGAATAAAGAGCCAAACTCTACAGTTAAATAATATATTGGCACTTGTCAGCAAGTTTTATAATCACAGTATAAACATTCACTCCAACACCAACAACCATTAACAACTTGTAACATTCTCAGGCACTCAAAGGATGGGACACAATCTGCTGAGTCGCATCCACATTACAATGTGTGGAGACGGGTAGATAGGTACCACGTGCCAGATTCTTGCCACTATCTGCTATTCAACCCTGAAAGTCTTAAATTGCTTCCGACAGGATGAAGATCATGTATACTGTTGGAGCTGGCAAAGACTGCTGGAGAAGAAAAAAAGATAAACTACACTGTACATCTCAATTTAAACCAGCTGACAAAAGACAGGATTGAAGACTTTTTTCTAAAACTATGGTACACCTCTAGCCCAGAATAATCAAGGCACACTATGAAGTCAAAATAAGTCAGCAGGAAACTGGGAATACAATATTGTACAACTTCCTAATTGGGATGGTTAAGAAGCCACAAAGCATTCTTGCCATTATTGGTTATGGTATTTATGTTACAAGACCATGGAAATTATGCTGCAATTACACTACATAACAATTAGGCCAGTGCTAGAGAATTACAATGGATCTTCTCAAAAGTCAAGAACTATCTATGCTGGAAATCTGATACAGAAGCAGAAAATGCTAGAAATATTCAACAGATAAGGCAGCATCTGTGGAGAATGAAACAGTTTTGTCAATGCTGATGAGAAGATATTGGTATGAAACATTTTACACTGCAGATGCTTCTCACCCACTGAGTGTTTCCAGACTTCTTTTCGTTATTTTGCTCAAAACAAGATAAAAATAATCTGATTTCATTGGAGAATATCCAGTCGAAGTTTCAGAGGACATTACCAAGAATGGAAGATTTTAGCTATGAGAAAGGAGTGGACTTGTTTCCCTTATACAAGATAAAGAGAAGGTTTAATTAAGATATGCAAAATTGAAGGGTCTGAATGGAGCGGACAGGAAGAAGCAATTTTCTTCTAGTTAAATAGAGCATATATTTAAGCTAATTACTTGAAACATTAAAGGGGAGCCAAGAATTTTTTTTCTCCTAGGAAGTCAGAATTCTCCACTGAAAATAGTGGAGGCAGAAATCCTTATTTACATAGCACTCACAAAATGCATTTGAAGTGATGGTGGTCTACAAAGTGGGAGGTAGCAATGCCTCAGCAGTCAGGCACAAAGATCAAAAGTGACTTTGTGTGCCACAAATTGGTCATTATAATATTTTGTATAAATTATATCTCAAGATAGGTTTCAGCCACAAAAAGTAGTCTATAAACAAATTTAAATATTGTGTCCACACAGTGATGAAGTGACACTACTCGAATTCTGCACCACCCTACACACACCACAAAATGTTCAAAAATTCCAAATATGCAATCAAACTAACCCAACAGAATAAGGTAGCATTGATTTGATCTCAAAAAGACAATCGGCTTATTCAGTTTACACAAGCCAAAGAAACAGCATGGTGCACATGGAACTCATTAATGGACACAGAATGAGTATAGAATATCTACTGATAGCTCATTGCAAAAAAGCTACCCTGAATAAAAT
Organism: Hypanus sabinus; assembly: GCF_030144855.1. Taxonomy (NCBI): domain Eukaryota; kingdom Metazoa; phylum Chordata; class Chondrichthyes; order Myliobatiformes; family Dasyatidae; genus Hypanus; species Hypanus sabinus. The sequence continues at coordinate 32,660,073 of NC_082712.1, read as the reverse complement.
AGATTCATTTAATCAAGCTTAATATTTAACTCAAATTAATTTGACACAAGAAGCAAAACAGAGATTGCAAGAGGACATGAAAGGCAAATTATTCCAACAGAAAATACTGGGTACATGGAATAGGCTGGTAGATGCAGTACATAGTTTAGAAGACATTTTTACATTGATAAGTCGTTTAGAGAATGAGTCAAAAGCAGATAAATAGTGACAAGTACAGGTAGGCAACCTGCTTAGCAGGAAAAGTTGGACTGATGGGCCTGTTTCTGTGCTCTGTACAATACAGTGTTGGGCACATATATATTTCTAGGGTGCCCATGTCTTTTGCACAGTCATTGTCATTGTGGAGCAGAAAACGAGTTTGTAAATCTGGCTGGAGCAGAGAATGGTGGGAATGCCAAGGTGAAGTGCTGCAGGAGGAGTGTGGGACAGGTGGCAGAGGAGGAGTGCCAGGGGCAGGGGGCGGCATGGGTGCAGGCACACCCAGCACTGAGACACCAGGCAAGGTCAGTTGATTCCAACCAATTGTTTTATTGATCATGACAGAATCTCTCTCTGGTGCTTCCCACTCACTCCCCTCTTAATTCCCCTTTTCCCAACCATGATTTCCCTCTCCCGCACCCTTCCAGCACTCAGTCCACAACAAAGACTCATATCAGAATCAGGTTTATCATCACTCACGCCATAATTTTTTTGTGGCAGTAGTACGGTACAATACTAAATTACTACAGTACATGCAAAAGTCTAAGCTATATACATGTGCCCAAGATTGGAACTCTGACTCTAACTTCATTAAACCTTGAAAATAAGGCAAGCAGTAACATTAAAATGTTCCTGTAATAATATTTAAAACAGCTGTGCATACCCAGAAGATTCACTTTTTTAAAAATAACTACAAATAGATAGTGCAACTTCTGTTGATCTTTAAAAACATGAAATACAAATGTACCAGACTAAGATGAAAGGACTGGTCTATTATTTATAAACATTCTCAAAAATTCCATTCACAATAGAAAATGTATAATGTTTTTCAGAAAACAAAAAAAAATTAGTCAAGCTGTGGCTATAAACTGTACACAACAATTAATTCTAATCCATTTTAGCCTTCCTGCTCTCATCTCTTCAACCACTTTTCCAATCTAACCCTGTATGTGCTTCAACAAAACCCAGGACCACCTCAAACTTCCAGACACCACACTGAGAAAGTTTTTTCCCTTCTCTCTCCATTTGAACTTTCTGACACTTTATTATACTACTGTCTGCTCCTCTCAAAAACCGTAAACAGGCTGCTTCTCAATTATAAAACATCTTCAACATGAATACACACATCATTCAGACACAAGACACCTTTCCTTCAAGGATTTCATTAGATTTTTTTTATTTCTAGTAAAACTGTACTGTAATCTCTCAAACTCCAATAACTTCCTATTTTGAGGTCCAACATGGCAACTAATTTTAATACGTTTCACATGAGCACTTCAGTGCTTTTTGGATTTGATATTCTACACTCTTTAGAGTTGAGAATTCAATTTAATTTTAGATTTGTCATTGAGGTATACTGACCTTTATGTATCTCTATAAACTTCTAACTCTCAATCCTCATCTCAAGCAGAAGACTAGCTAATCTTCTATTCAGTACATGCACTTTAAAAAAAAAATCTCATCTGCACATTTAAAACAAATTCCTCTAGGTCTGTATTGAAATTATACATAGCCAACAGATGCTGTTCCAGAACAAACCCTTCATTTAATTGAAGAAAAGTTACTCACAACTCTAACCAACCCCCCAACTCCAAACTGCCACTGTCTTCACATCCTCCTCAAACATTTGAAGAAATGCACGAAGAGAGTAGAGTCATTGAGCACTACAGCACAGAAACAGGCCCTTTGGCCCATCTAGTAAATTCCAAACTATTACTCTCCCTACTCCTATCAATCTGCATCTGGACCATTGCTCTAGATACTTCCCATTTATCCACCTATCCAAATTTCTCTTAAATGTTGAAATAGAACCCGTATCCACCACTTCCACTTGCAGGTCATTCCACATTCTCATCATCCTCTGAATGAAGATCCACCCCTCCCCCCCATGTTCTCCTTAAACACCTTGACCTCTAATCTCACCAACTTTAGTGGGGGAGAGAAACAAGCATTTACCCGAACGATACCCTTCATATACCTCAATCAAATCTTTTCTCATTCTACTACACTCTGGGGGATAAAGTCCCAGTCTATTCAATCTTTCCCTATAACTCAGTTTAAGTCCCAGCAACATCCTTGTAAATTTTCTTGGCACTCTGTCAGTAACAGCATCCTGCTTTACTCCATAATTAAATTTTGCATGCAAAGTTTTCAAGAACTCCTGATAAAAAGTGGGAGTTGCCAACTGGCTCTCTGAGCTCCAGCATTCGATGAGATCAATGATCTAATCATGGTCTCAACACCACTCTCCTTTATTAAACACTTTGCTTCAATTGTAGTTCAAATGCCTGTCAACTTTGCATTTGCATCTATTTGATTACTCTAGTGAATTCCAAAGGGTCACAGCCCTCAGGAAAGAAGTTCCCGTTCACGCTCCTTGCAGAAACCTCCACTAGAGAAAACATAGGTAATTGTTTCATTGTTGTCACATGCACTGAGATACCATGCAAAGCTTTGTTTGCATGCCATCCAGGCAATTTCATAACACGGACATCGAGGTAGTACAAAAGGGAAAATAACAATGCAGAATATAGAGTTACAGTTACAGAGAAAGTGCACTGCAGGTAACAATGCAGAATATAGAGTTACAGTTACAGAGAAAGTGCACTGCAGGTAGTCAAGTAAGGTGCAAGGGATATCGAGAGATCACGAGTTCTTTATTGTACCGGAGAGCAGTTCAAGAGAAACTGTCCATGAGCCTGGTGGTATGTGTTCACGCTTTTGTATCTTCTCAATACTCTCAATCCCCCACAGAATCCCACATTTCAGTAAGATTATCACTCATTCTCCTATAATCCCACGAGAGGCCCAACCTGTCTTCACATGTCAACTCCTTCATCCAAGGAGAGAATTTAGTGAACCTTTCCTGAACTATCCTGAATGCAAATGCATTTGTTCTTAAATGCAGCCACCAGAATTGTACAAACCTAGACACAAGCATGGGTAACATACCTCAAGATTTGGAGACATGACAAAAAAGGACAACTTATTGAACATTTAAATTGTTGAACATTTAATGGATTCCTATTTGAAGTGTGCTGAGGCAAAGCGACAATCCGGTTCCACCAGCCACACACTCCAATCTGGATGCATACTGTATATTATTGTATGGTTTCACTCTCTCAATCTGCAAATAAAGTTCTTTATAAGCATCCGATTCAATAGCAAATGAATGGGACACATACCAACAGTGCCATGACTGATAATCTTACGTTCAGGAATAAATATGAGCCAGGACACCAGAGAACTCAATGCTCATCTTTGAACAGTGCCATGGGACCTTTTAGAATGAACGAACGGTTAATGGAAAGGAGCTGAATATCTCATCCAGAGGATCACATCAACAATGCAGTACTCACTCAGTGGATACTTAAGTGTCAGCATGGATTATATGCTTATTAATGACTGAACTACCAGGGAGCCTTTTAAAGGTATGATGTACTGCTGAAATGCACAAGATCATTTCACTCTCCAAAGGGACAAACGGCTCACACAGACAAAAGTAAAACTAGAAATTCAACCTCGCCACAATAGTCTCAGAGTCCAAAATTTCAAAGTTCAAAGTACATGTACTATCAAGTACATTGATGTCACTGAATACAACCCCGAAATTCATTTTCCTGCAGGCATACTCAATAAATCCAATAACCATAATAGAAGAAATGAAATACTGCCCCAATTTGGGCATTCAACCAGTGTGCAAAAGGCAAACTGAGCAAATACAATAAATAAATAATAATAAATAAGCAAATATCAAGAACAGGAGATGAAGAATCCTTGAAAGTGAGTCCATAGTTTATGGGAACATTTTAATGCTAAGGCAAGTGAAGTTGAGTAAAGTTATCCCCTTTGGCTCAAGAGCCTGATGGTTGAGGGGTACTAACTGTTCCTGAACTTAGCAGTGTGGATCCTGAGGCTCCTGTACCTACTTCCTGATGGCAGCAGCAAAAAGAGACCTGGATGGTGGAGGTCCCTGATGATGGATGCAACTTTCCCCCAACAATGCTCCATATAGATGTGCTCAATGGTGGGGACAGCTTTATCTGTGATAGACTGGGTCATATCCACTACTTTTTGTTGGAATCAGGTAGCTACTAACCCATCCTCTTCAAACATGTCCTTTGCCAAAAGCAACAACTTGCCTTCTGAAAGCATTAGAAATACTCAGGGTTACCGGTTTCTTTAACACTTTACAAAATAATCAGAATCACTTAAGAAAAAATTTAAAGTAACTGCAACTCTGTCATATCGTTTCCATTTTCCAAAGACCAAAGCAGAATTCTGCAGCGTCAGCAAACATTACTACAGAGTTAGTCATGCTATTTTCCATCAGACTATTGTCTGAAACCACCAGTATTGTTCTACCTCCTACAAAATTTCTGAGGTGGCAGAGAAGTTCATATAAATTACAGTTCCTACAAAAATGTGAATACAATTTTTAAGTTTGGAAGTCTTAAAAATCAATAATTTACCATCTGCTCAAATTTATAAAAAGGTGTTTTTATTAGCTAATGGCTTCTGGATGCAACATACCACTAGAATCTCGAGATTACATTTGCACTTTATAATCAATTTTGAAACGGAAGTTCAAAACATCCCATAATGAACACAAGATAAATCATTGGCAAAATCGGCACCAATTAATGCAATAATTCCTGTGGAACATCATGGATGTCTAGACTGTAGGGAAGGGGGTACCAACCACCTCCTCCCATGCTCACTTTCAAACCACATATATACAAGCATGCTATCTGCATGTTTAAACTACTGAATAAGTTTGGAAATTGGAAAGGAGTATTCTCAGATGGTGATACAAGCTAGAACTAAAAATTTGTTAATGAAAAGAATTTGAAATATATGCAAATAAAGTGGTATAGATTTAAAATGTGGCCCCAAGGGATCTTATGCTAGGCAAAGATTCAATCCATAAAGATGAAAGACTTTAAGAACTCCGACTAAATTTCAGTTTGTGGAGGTGCAAAAAGTGAATATTTTTGTGAGAACAGCAACAGGTCAGTGGAGGGACAAGTTATTTGCCAAGAAACCAATCTGTTCTTAAAACTGATGGCTAAATTGCTCAAATATTTGCTTTGTAAAGGTTGTGAGCAACTTAAGTGTTCTTCAGTTACTATACCAGTACTATAGCCCGTCTTCTTAGATAAAATACAACAACCTCAAGAGCCTCCAATGAAAAATACTCGAAGTATGGCTACAAAACTTATTTTACCTACAAATCAAAAACAGGCAATCTCTGCAAATCCACCCAACTCCATTCCCTAAATTTATAGGAAACTTCAAAGCCAAATGAGAAGGAACTTGTAATAAAAAAATCAGGGAAGGAAGAACATTTTATACAGATTCCAGAAATGTGCCCTTCACCCACCAAGTCTGTACTGAGCATCAATTACCCAATTTAAGATAAATAATTTTATTTGGCACGTGTATCGAAACATACAGAGAAATGTGCTGCTCTGTGTCAACAACCAGCAGTTTGACAATGTGGTTAGCGAATGTTACCATGCTTATGGCACCAACATAGCATGCCCACAACTTATTAACTGTCAAGTTTTGGAAATGTGGGAAGAAACTGGAGCATCTGGAGGAAACCCACCCTCTCTTCTTAATTCCATTCCCCCAGATCACATTCCCATCAGCTTCCCCCACATTCTATCACTCACCAGCACCCTAGGGGCAATTTAGAGTGGTCAATTAACTTACCACTTAAGACCAAGTAAACCCATGTGGTCAGAAAGGTAACAAATGAACTCCAGTCCCCAGAGCTGCACATCAGCCACTCACTCGCCCTGCCATCTCAACTTATTTTAAGTTCCTGCTAATGCTTACCAAAGTAATTATATAATTGCACCTCCAGCCATGACCTTTCATTCAGGGCACTGTAAACCATAATCAACCAGTTAAATATTTGCAATGCAAGCCAACTGCAGCAGTTAAACAAAGCAACCACAGAAAGAGTCCTATAAATTAAAATCCCTTTTCTGTCCCCCACCTGCCAAAATGGATTTTCATCTGTGTACACTTGGGTCAAAAGAACTTCCTGCACATTCCCTGTTTTAGTGAGAGAACGAAGCCCTGTTCAGAACAAATAAACTGCAGACACTACATCCTAAAAGATGGATGGAAAAAACCAAACAAAACTCAAACTCCATAAGATATTCCATCAAACCCATTGAATAACTAATGTAAGCATCCGCAGTATTTATGGTACATTTATTTCTTCCTTTTTCTAAATACTTCCTTACAAGTAAACTGCTGCCACACCAAACAGTCAAGAACAATTTAAACAACAGATATTGGCACGCAGACCAACTGCTTGGCTGAAGTTCTCAAAACACCAGGAATCAACCACTGGAAATCCTGCAAAGCTTATCGTTGTGCCTACTCACTTCATCTAGAGCGAGCTCCAAACTGCATTTAATTTTCTCATCAACAAAAATTACAATTTTGTCTATAATTGCAAAATACACAAGGAATTAAGCAATGTATACAAACTTAAGGATGATACAGCCATAAAACAGAAAGAAATATCCATTGTCTGTCTTCTGCAAATAATTTAATAAAGAAATAAAAACAAGAATTCCTGGATTAAAAAACCCAAATACCTTATTATAACAAATTGAAAGCAAATAAAGCTATTTTAGATTTTAAGAGACTTGCAAAAGAAAACACTCATCCAAATGTAGAGTAGTAACAGTAGATTTACTGTTTAAAATTATTCACAAATTAATGAATAACCTAATTAAAGATGTAACTATGAATTTACTGACACAAACGTAAAGCCAAAACCCAGGACTTCCATTTCATTCAGATTAGCCACAATTTGCTGACTAACATGCTTCAAGATATTCCAGGATTCTATTTCGGCTCCATAAATGGATGTTACTTCTTCTTGTCCAAGTAGCCCATGCTTCCAAATGCTCAACACATCACGTGGACGATGACACAGATGGAAAGGAAAGTCCTGTACAGGCAAAATGCAAAGGTCTACATAATTACTTCAAACAAAAAGCCAGCCAAACTAATAATAGACTGCCTGCTGCGTTGCAAAATCCTGACTCATAGATCCACTGCTAAAGAGGGATTTCACTATGTTAACAGCTTGGATTTACCACTATTTGCACCCCTCCAGTAATGAGGCATACATTTTGAAGTAGAGAAATGTTACTTGTTTGGAAGGATCATATTTTGATCTGCAAAACCAGCTTCAAAAGCTAATTTTAATCCCTTTCCGTTTGTTCACCAAGACCTACCACGTCAATCTTCCTCATATCTCAGCAACCAAAATTCCACAGCAATACATTTTTTAAACTCTAACTTAGCATTCATAGAAAAAGGAATGAGTACCAGCAGTAAATCAGGTCCTTTGAGTTCAATCTAGGAGATGCCAGAAGGCGGTGTCGCGCAGCATCTATGCTGAGTTGGAGGCTGGCCCCCCAGTCCATGCTACTCTCCAACGTTTGCTCAGATGAAGATGAGGAGGATTGTGCGTGCACGCACGCATACATTCGTCTGCAGACTTCTGAGAAGTGGTTGTTCTTGCCGATAACACCCATGCACCAATCATGCCACTCGGATTTGGGTTATATATTTTTTTTGCGTGATTGTTTATTTGCTACCTTATATGTATGTGCCTTGCTCTGTGTAGGACTGTTGGACTATATTTTGCAACTTGGCCCCAGAGGAACACTGTTTTGTTTGGCTGTATTCATGTATGGTTGAATGATAATTACACTTGAACTTTAACTATGCCCTCTAGCATTTGACATTTCCACCTTGAGATAAAGATCATCTGTGCCTCCCATAATTGTATATAGTTCAATTTCATTGCTGCTTAGTTTCTGATACTGGAGAGAAATCAATACAACTTGGGCTGGCCTATCATTATTGATAATACAGGCAACATCCTGGTGAACCTCTTCTGCTCCCTCTACACGGCCTCCATATCCTTCCTGTAATAAAACAGCTAGAAATGCACACAATACTCCAAGTAGAGCATAACCAAAGTTTTATGCCACTGCAACACGACTTCCTGATTTCGACATCAACACCTCACCGATCAAGGCACGCAAGCTATATGCCTTTCTTACTCCCTTCTCTATGTGTTGCCACATTCAAGAAGCAATGAGCTCGCATCCCTGCTTCACTCTGCATTCCAATGCTCAAAAGGACTTACCATTTACTTCCCTTTTGCATTTGTCCTTCCTAACTGCCGACCTCTTTCTTGCCTGGACACCATCTCCCATTTCTCTGCCCAGATTTCCATGGATCTGTATCCTTTCACAACTTTCATTATCCACAATTCTGCCAACTTTTGCATTGTTTAAGTTACATATCAGCTCACCTACATTTTTGACCAAGTCATTTATACACCTCACAAACAGGTTCCAGCAACGCGCCTTGCGGAGTATCACGGTCACAGTCCTCTCAGAATAACAACCCTTCACCACCATCTTCTGTCTTCTACTGCCATTTGGAACCCAGTCTAACAACTCACCATGAATCCTTTTGCATTAATCTCCTGGATCGCTACCATGATTGTGACCAGTGATCTGACATATCAGAATGAATGGATAATTCATCTATTTTGAAATCTCTCCTTACCAACCAAAAATGCACTTCCTCCATTTTGGTATTTCCAGTATGCCACAGATTTACATTCACACAATTTTACCTCAATACTATATATTCAAGTAACTGCTCACCAGGTTTAATATCACAAATAACCTATTTATATTCTGTTTAATTTCACTTGTTAACAATGGGTGGTTCGTTTGGCTACAAAATGGAATAATGACAAACAGGTGGACCCAGTACTGAATCATCTTCCATTTCTCTTTCCTTACTTGCTGAGTGTTTCCAGCATTTTCTGCTTTCATCGATCTTCAACTTAATTGGCAAAGTATGCCCTCGTCATCTACAATTTGATGGTGTCACTAATTTTATCAAATGAGTTCTTGAGATACATTCCCTTACCAAAGCCACAGAAAACCAAAAGTAATCACAAACATGTACAAACCTCAAAGATTTATTCCTTATAATGAAACAATTGCTGACTTGCTTAAGTTAGATGACTCACTCCTTCCCAATGGCATTTAGTCCAAGGTCATTCTCAGTTGTATTCATAAGACGGAGTCAAGATAGGACTATGCAGAACAGTCAACGATTTCAAATTCAGGAACCCAATACTTTTTCCAGATTTAGTAAACAAAGAAATTGAGTTATTTGCTTCACAAGAAATTGAAACAAAATAACAGCTAGTTATCTTTGGGATGTTTCCTTTCCATATTTTAAAATTAAGTCTGTATACCTAATATTATTTTCTTGTTGTTTTATAGTTTGCAATTTAATTATTACTGAAGCAAGTTAACTGACAAAATTACTAACTAAAAATGCTTGCTTGATCAAATGACAAATGCTTACGAATTCAATCAAAATATAAAGCTGTTCCAAATCACTCCTGCACATGTAGGTCTTTGAATCTTGATACAAATAGTATTAGAGGTCTTAATAGGAAGCATCCACATCCCCTTTTGCAGACTGCATAATACTTAGCTTATAAATAATGTTGTCAAATGTATTAATAAATTGTTAAAAACATTACACTAAATGAAGACATTTAACTTTATTGAAAGCAGAATGACAACAGCAACCACCACACACAGAACTCATCAATACCTATACCAGAGGATAAAGAGTAATGTTTCCTCCTACTTATCCAGCAAATTAACAAAATGACTAGAAGAATGATTTCCACTGCAGAGATAGACTCCAACGTCATGAAGTATTGCTGTTTGAAATGAAACTTGGATGTGAAACATGGCTTCTCACTCCATGCTCCACAATTGAGTCCAAGCATCTTTCACTTCAGCAGCACTTACTTCCTTTGCCAGTTTCCATTTCTCTCCTCTACCTCCCTCTCCCATCAGGTAGAACATATGAAGACCTGAAAACACACACAGTACCACCAAGGCTCATCCCACTGTTATCACACTCCTGAATGGACCTCTCGTACAATAAGGACTTTTCACCTCACAATACAACTCACAATTTGCACTTTTACTATTTACCTGAACTCCCTCGGAAGCTTTAACATTTTATTCTGTATTATTATCGTTTTACCTCGATGCGCTGTGCAATGATTTTGATCTGTATGCACAGTATGTAAAACAAGCTATTCACTGTTTCTTGGTATATGTGACAATAATAAACTAATTTCAATACCACATTGCTCTTCACTATGAACAATGGTATACAAGATAAGAGGCATAGATCGAGTGGATAGCCAGAGACTATCTCCAGGGAGGAAATGGATAATATGAGGGGTCATAGCTTTAAGATGATTGGAGGAAAGTACAGGGATTGTCAGACGTAATGAATTTTTTTTTAAAATCGCTCAAGAGTGGAAGGTGTGTGGAATGCCCTAATGGGTGGTAGTAGAGGCAGATATATTAGACATAAAACCATCTGAATTAGGCCATTCAGTCCATCGAGTCTGCTCTGCCATTACATGATGGCTGATTTATTAACCCTCAATTCTATTCTCCTGCATTCTTCCCATAACCTTTGACACCCTAACTAACCAATAACCTATCAACCTCTGCTTCAAATTTATTCAATAACATGGCCTGCACAGCCATCTGTGGCAATGAATTACACAAGTTCACCACCGTCTGGCTAAAGGTTCCCCATATCTGCTCTCAAGGGATGCCCCTCTATTCTGAAGCTTTGCCTTCTGATCCTAGACTCCCCCACCACTGAGCACATCCGTAAGGAGCTGTCACAGGAAAGCAACATCTATCAAAGGAACCCCACCATCCTGGCCATGTTCTCTCAGTGCAGGCAGTGAGAAGGAGATACGGAAGCCTCAGGTCCCACACAACTTGGGTCAGGAACTGTTATGACACATCAACTGTCAGGCCCCTGAACCAGAGGGGTAACTATATTCAATTTCACTCACCACAACACGGAATTGATTGCAAGGACTCGACAATCACGTGCTCTCAATATTTATGTCTTTTATTTTTCTATTTTGTGTGTGCACCACACCGTCATGAATGGCTGGACTTTTAGTTTAAAATTCTGCCCTCTGTTTGGACGTCAGCCAGAAGAAATAGCATTCCCCCACCAACCCTATAAAAGCCCCACAAGAATTTTCAGTAAGTCACTGCACATTGTTCCAGACCCTTGCATGTTCAGCTCCAGTCTGGTTTGCCCCTCGTTATAAGACAAGCCACCATTCGTCATCCTAACAATCAAACTGATGAACATTTACTCCCTCTATCCTTTCATCACTGGGAGATCAGACCATAAAACCATGAGGCACAGAAGCCAATTGGCCCAAATCTGATCTGGAGACTTGTACACAACTTCAGCTGTGGTTCTCATCGGCTTCCTATCTAATTGTGACAAAACTCCAGAGTTTTACTCAAATCTGTTTGCCATAATAGGCCTTCATACCATCGGTCTTCCTCATGGCTTGCTGCATATTCAAGTTAAATTCCTCAAATTCCCCTAGAGATGGCCAAGTCAATACAGCCCTCATCTCAGTGCCATCTCCCAATTTCCCTGCAACCTCTTACACCCACCCAATTAACCATCAATGGAATATGGGACAAAACTTGTGCAGTCACAGAGAGAATGTCCAAACTCCACACAAACAACAGCTGAGAGCTGGATCAATCCTGGGGCACTCTGTGAAGCTGCAGCAGTAACCCCGACAACACCATGGTAGCAGCACTAACTGTTTTACTGTGCTGACTCCAGCGACCGATGGTCAAGACACCCATGTCCATCTGAATATCATCCTTCAATCTTACCACCATTTAGTTATAATTTTATGATCCAGATAACTTTTTCAACATTCCATTCCATCCACCAATTCAATTTTTGATCCGTGTGCCCTGAAAACTCCTGCATCTTCCTCAGACCTCACGATGCCAGCCAGCATTTTTCCCCGATAAATCAGTCTACTTGGATACACAACACTCATTTTCCCCATCCAGATCAATGATACCGATTGTGAGCTGGGTCACACCACCATATGGCAAAACTAACAACTCTACAGTCTCTTCTATTATCCCCAGACCCACGTGCTCTGGTTATGTTGAATCATCTCTGATGTGGCATCTTATTGAAATCCATCTGAAAGTCACTGAATACACTAGTTCCTTTTATGTATTCTGCTACTTGCAACCTCAAAAATTCCAAAGGATCTATCAAATATGATTTCCTCCACCCAACTATTTCAAACGACTTTTCACCACTTCAGTACCTAAGAGTCTCAACCCAACTATGAGGCAGACTAGTCTGTAGTCCCCTTTTCACACTCACACCTTAATTCAAATGACAGACCGCATCAGAAAGCTTAACAACTCAAGTTATACACTCAGTTCCTTCTGTACCTAACAAAGTGTGTGCTCATGGTCTTCTGCTGCTGTAGCCCTTGAAACTTCAAGGGTTAATGTGTTACATGCTCAGAGATGCTCTTCTGCATACCACTGCTACAACACATGGCTACTTGAGTTATTGTTTCCTTCCTGTCAGCTTGAACCAGTCTGACTGTTCTCTTCTGACCTCTCTCAATAACAAGGCATTTTCACCCACAGGAATTATTTTTGTTCTTCATACCATTCTCTGCAAACTGTTGTGCATGAAAGTAACAGGAGATCAGTGATATTCTGAGATACTCTGTTTGGTCTGAAGGACAACTGAACTTCTTGACCATGTCTGCATGCTTTTATGCACTGAGTAGCTGCCATGTGATTGGCTGATTAGATATTTGCATATTCAAGCAGGTGCACAGGTGTACCTAATAAAGTGGCCACTGAGTGCAGAAGGAAGAAACCAACTGCAGTCAAACTCAGCATGCAGATAGTCTCCTCTTCACGCTCTTTTTCTACACTTCTTGCTTCCTCAGTAAAGCAGCCGAGCACTCTACCTGAACATTCTTCCCCCACTCTGATTGGGCAGAGGGTACACAAAAGCCTGAGAACATGTACCACCTTGCTCAAGGACAGTTTTGACACTGTTATAAGACAATTCAATGGACCTCTTGTAGAGCAAGATGGACTCAACTTCAATCTACACACCCTTGGACATTACCAGCAACCTGCACTACTCTTTCTCTGCAACTGTAACATGATGCTCTTCCCTTTGCTCATTTGTTGGAATGGCTTACAAAACAGTATTTCCACTGTGCGCTCATACATGTGTCAGTAATAAACTCATTTATCAAATTATGATCACCATGAAAAATTGCACATGGCTCCAAACTTTGCTTGGTATGAGATTGAGTTTACTAGCTGGCTCAACCCAACAGGTCAATTAAACAGCTCACAAGTTGACATACCACTGTATAAACACCGTGCCTACAGTACTGTGCAAAAGCATACATATACACATACAAACACACACACACACACACACACACACACACACAGTATTGTATTTGTCAACATGAAGCAGGGAGCAAGTTTGTAAATCTGGTGCGAGAAGAGGATGTTGGAAATGGCAAGGGTCACAGGAGGGATGTGGGACAGGTGGTCTGCGTACAGACACCCCCACCCTGAGTCACCAAGTCAATTGATTCCAAACAATTGGCCTATTTATCATTACAGAAAGTCTCTTTGAAGATTCCTGCTCCCTCCCCTTTTCTGAAAGATGATTCCCTTCTCCCTGTCCCCTTCTGACTCAGTCCACAAAAGAGACCCATATCGGAATCAGATTTTTCATCACTCACATATGTCATCAAAATTGTTTTTGCATAGCTGTACATAATTTATGCATATCATTAATTTTACTACAGTGCTGTGCAAAAGTCAGGCACCCTAGCTATACGTACCCAGGACTACTGCACAATACTGTATATACAGTAAATCAAGGTGCAACTTCAGCACCAACTTGATGCATCACTGCAAGGCATTCAAAGTTCATCTCAAGCTTCAGTGTTTCAACAACCATCTCAAAAAAATTAACACATTAAGTGAATTTACCCACCAACTTAGCCTAACTGTCCCAAGTGTAATGCAATTATACCAGTAGCATTGAGTCAGAGAACAGTGCACACAAAAATTATTCATCTTAGTTTTGGAAAAATATATTCCATCAGGTCCCCTTCTCTGTTCTTACTCCTTTTAAAATATACATCCAATTACTTTACTATTCTATCCTATCGTCTTCTATTACCCTCCCATGGATTCCACATCATGACTTCACTTTTTAAAAAACTTTTCTCCCCCACACTTGTGCTTTTAAATCTAAGTCATCTGGAGCCACAATTACATTTGTTGGTCAAGCTACTTAAGATGGCACTAGAAGCAGACAGGAGCTACAAGTTGCCCAGACATAATCATAGCTGGAAAGATGAGTTACACCTCCCGAGACAGTTTGGAAGATTTACACATTTCCATTATTTCACAAAATCTTTGAATCATCGATAACAACACGTCAGTTCAGTGCTGTAAATCCAAGAGAAAGTTCTCACAAAATACAGAACTATAATAGGTGCATTTCTCAATTGTGTAAGCTTGTGTAAAGTTTTGCAGGAATATTTTGTTATCTAACTTGAAAGTACAGTGAAATACCAACTGCAGCACAACCCCGTCCCCTGCTCCTCCACCCACTAATACAACAATTCTGAAGGGCAAACTATAGGTTATTGTTTATGCTGCGTTGTCCTAGACATAATTATAGCACGTATGGAAAACAATCTCTGGAATTTTACCCAGTAACACAGAAGAACCAAACATAATAAAAACAACGGAAACATCAGATAACGTCCACAAAACAGAACAAATTCATCAATCATTTCGACTCCAAAGTACTGCAAAGAAAAAAGAAAAAGCTATAACCGTGCGTAGTTCGACGAACGACAAAGTTAATTTGAGCGTTAAACTGCACGCATAACCTTGAAATCAACACTTGTATACTCGCATACCTGTATCATAGATCTCTAACGATTAAATAAAACATACTTTTTTTTCTGCTGAGGCAGATGTAAATCGCTGACCTCAAATGAATTTTTCAATCATTAGATATCTGGTGTGGGCAGGCGGGGAAACAAGGCGTAGAAAACGAGGTCAAGGTTTCGTAAGAGAAATACGTGTGAACCTCTCTCTATGGGGAGGGGCGAAACCAGGTTAACATTTGTTTGTAGTGTTTTTGATGCCAAGCCAAATATCCGAATAAGTAAATAAAGCACTTATCTTTCAACACCGTAACTGTGAACATACCAGCGTCGATGCTGTAAGGGCCTGAGCCGAAACGGCTTAAGTTAAACAAAGGGATCTCTCTCTGTATGATACGTTTAGACCTTGAACAGCTTCGGCTGGTCCGGTTTAATCACCTAGATGTTTAAACTTAAAAAAAGACCAAACTTCCTCCTTTGCTTTCGAGATAAACAATTGGCGTTTCCTCCCGCGGAGGGGGTAATGCTTGCCTTTTAAAAGCCGGCTATCGGCGGGCGCTCACCAAGTTTCCACACACAGCAGGCGGATAGGGCCGGGCCCTCTCACACAAGACAAAATCCCAAAAACCCCAAGCCATTTTTGTTTTTACCTTTTTTCACCACTGTTCCGGACAGCCCGCTCCTTCATCGGCTTTCAACTTTAACCGGCAGCCAACACAATCCACAAACATCAGCCCGGGGCGGGGTTACGAAGGGTTAAACCATAAGGGGAAGGGGAAATAATTTAAATTGTTAAGGGGAGGGGGAAGGAAGAGAGAAATAGAAAACCTCGCACTGACACTGAAACAGCCCAATTGAATCTTTGCTATGGCTTTCTGGGCAGAAGTTTCCAAGTTTTTTTTTAAAAAAACCTTCCCCTCCCTTCACCCTATGATGTAATTAAGTCCCTTTATTTCCCTGTCATCTTAAAAAGTAACTTTCTGTTTCCTTCATTCAATTAAAGGCTCTGTTCGCGCAAAACGATTGAATATAGGGTAAAAGATGCCGGGGAAAGGAGGGGGTGGGCAGAAAAAAAGACGATCAAGTTACTGCTTCCCTTCAAAGAAGGAAACCGCGGCGAATGCACAGTATTCCCAACGCGTAAGTAGTAAAACACTGCAACGGAGGGGGAGGGAGGGTGGAGAGTGAAGAATGTCTCCTTCCCCTATTGTAGTTTCACCTACGAGAAAGAGCTGCTGCCGTTCTTCGCTCAAACCTATCCTCCCCAGACCACTGAATATTTCAATAATCCTGTCCTCTCTCTTACAGAGTAAAGGTCGCCGCACCCAGATCCATCCAAAATGAATTTCGTTCTCTCTCTGTTAATGGTGCAGAGAAATATCAGCAGCACATCGTTCCAAACAGATCTGCGTGCACTAAAACTCTCTGGAGTCCCGAACAAAAATAATTCAGTTTTTTTTGGGGGGGGGGGGGAAGGAGCAAAAAAAATGCGGTCACTACCAGCCGCTGCGTCCTCTCCAGACAGCCAGCAGACAGAGCACACTGACCGAGGAGATATTTAAGAAAGGGGGGGAGGGGGCTGGCGGGAGACGCAGAGAGAAGTGAAGGGGAGAAGCCAGATACACATGAACAGAAAGCAGCAGCGCCAGCTTGCTACAGCGGCCAGAAACCAGCGGCAGCGCCTTGATTGACAGCTGCGCCAGCCAGACGCCACGGCGCGCATGTAGCTGTCAATCCAACTCCTGCTCCAATCCGCCAGTGCCCCGGGTGCGATAGGGACTTCCTTCCACCTTCAGCTCAAAGTTTCCTTTTCGTGTGTTCTTTTGTGTGTGTTGGACAGTTGAGTGCGGGGTTGAATAAAATGGTGCTTTATTGAGTCTCATCTATTCGTGTGAATTTTCAAAGAAGCTGTTGTGGAATTTTAGGTGTGCCCACTCTTTTCATTTTATGTTTCGTCCTTTCTCCGCCCACTATGTCACGGTTAGTAATTCAAGTTCGGTATCACAAGGGTTTCGTAGAATGATTATGGGGGGAAAATCGGGTTAATTTTGTTACAGTACCAAAGACAAATTAAATATACCAGTAAAAACCTGAATGAGTGAGCAATCGACCCAGGCGACAAGGACTGAATTTAAACTACTTTTGACATACGTGGACTTGAATTTAAGACTTCCCAGTGCTTTGGTCAGATTCATATGCTATTGTTCCAATTGTTATGACACTTCGGCTTACTTCGCTGAAACTAATTGAAATAATGCGCCGTTTATGATCGCTCGCATCCGAACTTGACGAAAGTGCCAAATGTCATAAATTAAAACATAAAATGTTGTAAATGCTCAGTGGCTGTTGTTATGCCAGTAGTTTTTGGTTTTATTGCAGATTTTCAGCAACTGCAGTGTTTCATTTTTGAATGCCATTTAATACAAAATTTCACAACTGAAAATGGTTGGAAATAACTTAAACGCGAGATTCTGCAGATGCTGGAAATCCAGAGCAACACACCGGAAACGCTGGAAGAACACAACAGGTCAGGCAGCGTCTATGGAGAGAAATGAAGAGTCGATGTTTAGGGCCGAGATCCGTTATCGGTATTTCATCATAAAGTGGCTTAAGATGCTGTATGTGATTTCAATGAGATCTATTCAAGTTTATTTCCGGTGTTTCAATATTATGTAAATTGGGTACAATACAATTACACGGATTGTGCATATCAAGCAAAACCAAAACGCAATTGAAAATAACATCAGAGTTCAGTAACAATAACCGGAAACATAACTCCAACCGTTTCATGGCTAACTTGCGTCCATTTTTGTACCTTACTTCTTGTGCATATCCTGATTATTTGTGTTACCAATATTGCATATACAAAGGGACACAGTCAAGGAAGTGACATTTGCTCGTCAATTTGATTCACAACAGTTTTCCTAATAACGACGCAAAGAAGCGCGGCGGAAGTCTAAAATAATTACTGGAAATACCAAGCAGGTCAGGCAGCGTCTGCGGAGGGAGAGAGAGAGCATAGAATCAGAGACGGGTTAATATCACTGGCATATGTCCTGTTATGTCCGGGGAGAAAGCCGGGATCTGGAGTTGAGGAGGGGCAAAAAAGGATCAGCCGTGATTGAATGGCGGAGTGGACTCGATGGGCCGGATGGCCAAACTCGGCTCCTACTCCTTATGGAAATTAGTTGTTTCGCAGCAGCAGTACATAGCAATACACAACAATAAAACTATATATTACAATAAATAAATAAATTATGTATATTAAATAAGTAGTGCAAGAAGAGGGGGAAGGCGGGAAAACTGATGTAGAGTGCGTGGGTTGTTTATCCATTCAGAAATCTGATGGCGGAGTGGAAGAAGTTCTTTCTGAGATGCAGAGTGTGTGTCTCCAAGCTCCTGTACCTCCTCTTGATGGGAGCAATGAGATGAGATTAGGCTCCTTCATGCTGGATGCACTTCTGGTTAATGACCTTTTACCAGAAGTTTCAAATTCAGTACCGTTGAAGGGTCACTGACCTCAACTGACTTTCTCCATTTTTGCGAATGCTATCAGCCTGCCGTGTTTCCACCGTTTCCAGTTTTTTTTTAAAAAAACCCAGCGTCTATTGACAGGTAAATCGTTTTGTTTTCGCTGTCAACAGCACTATAAGAATATTATTTTTCAATTAGAATATGAAGTCCTGTCCAATCGTTTAAGTGCTTTACATGAGAATCAAGCAATTTATTTCGAACATTTTGATAGTTTCTTCCGCTCGTACTTCCTATTATCAGAACCTGTCTTCACAGATTGGTACAGCCCTTCCTTCCTGAATATATTACTGTCTGCAAACTACACGAACGCACGGATGTTTACGGCAGAACTACAAATAATTCGGCATAGTCTTAAACCCGTGTTACGGAGGCCCCTGATTCTGAACCACAGACCATGTAAATCCAAACTTGGGGAAAGATATTGCATGGAGACACTGCATTTGTTAAACGTGCTTGTCCTTTCTAATGTGGCTTCATGTTGTTAAAGCTGAATTCAGCGTTGGAATTTTTATAGGTTTTTAAATATGTAAAGCCGTACATTGGACGTGAAGTTAATTTATTCCATGGGCGCGGTACATCAACATCCTGACGTTAACTTCGCAATGACATTCAAGTTTAGGAGGCGCTGCACCGGAATTCTCTTCAAAATAGTTCTCATTTGCATTTCAATGGCTAAATGTTACCAAATGCATTTTTTAACACGAGATTCTGCAGATGCTGGAAATCCAGAGCAACACACACAAAGTGATGGAGGAACTCAGCGAATAAACGGTCAACGTTTCGGGCTGAGACCCTCCATCAGCCTTTTGTGTGTGTTACCTGCTGTTTATTGGCCTCAGGGAGAAATGTTCCACTCCCCAGACACCACCTCCTGCCTCTCACTGGCAACTGCCTGAAGCTGAACCAGATGGCCCATCTACCCATCCAAGCCACCAATTCCAGCTCTATAGCAGCGATCGGTTCTGCCCTGATGTGAAACTGTCGGTGGGAACCTGATGATCAGCACACAATGTAAGCTGAAGAGCCATTTACCATGCCACTCCAATGTACCACTGCATCCTGAATGTCTCACCAAGGCATCTAGGAGCCCTGGGTCTCCGGTTACCCCAACCAGCCATTTATTCAGTCCTCCTTCAAGGTTGACGCTGTCACCCTTGAAAGAGTGCACCACTTTCTGGACCTCTGCAGCATTCCCTCTTCAAAAGCAGATATCGACTCAGAGATCAACTGCTGCCAGAATAGTGCTAATGGAGTCTATGCAACATTAAGGAAAAGAATCTTTGAAGATCATGACCTACAGGTCCAAACAAAACTTTCAGTCTATAGAGTGGTCATCCTTCCCACATTATTGTACGGTGCTGAATTGTAGACCACTGACAGCCACCCAAAAGCCCTGGAACATACAAAAGATTGGCTGCAGATACAGATACACTAACACCAGTTACTGGAGGAGACCAAAATGAATGATAAAGCAACACCAACTCCAATGGATAGGTCATGTTATTTGGACGCCAGACTTACCTCTCCCCAAACAGATCCTTTACTCACAGTTAAAGGCAGGTCCACAAGCCCTTGGTGGGCAAAGGCAACGCTTTAAGGATGGCATCAAAATTGCCCTGAAGAAATTCAACATTACGTCTAAAAGCTGGGTAGACATTAAACTCAATAGATACACCCAGAGGGAATCTGCTCAGGAGGGAGCTGTGCTACATGAGAGTAACCTCCACAGTGCGGCAGAGAACAAGTGGAAACTGCGAAAGGAGAATCTGAAAAACCAAAAAGTACAACCACCAACCACAGCCACCACATGCTCTTGCCCACACTGAACCAGAATATATGGATCCCACATCGGCTTCTATAGACACCCAAGGACCAACCAATAGACAACCCCTAGGAGAACATCATACTCAACTTGAGAGATTCTCTAACTACTTCTAACCCTCTGCTGCCAAAATGTCCTGCCCCGTCCTTTTGTTTACTCCAGATATGACCATTCCTATTTCTGACACAGATGCTTTTGCCTAGTCCTGGCAGGTCTTGGCCCTCTGTTATCTGATCCACCTTGGCTGTGGTTGATCAATAATTTAATGTTAAACTTGTTGTTTCCAAATCCCTTGGTGGTCATGTTTGTCTGGAGTTAAATCCAGAAACAATGCATATTGGGAGGATTAATAAGAGGTGGGATAAAGACAATGAATGGTAGGACCCTAGGAAGGACCAAGGAACAGAGAAGCCTTAGCTTTCATATTCGGGGATCCCTGGTTGTGTACAGATAATATGTTTGAGAATGTGGACACAGCCTCATCCATCTCAGCACTGAATTGACTCCACAGCCTTTCAGGGATTCTGCAGCTCATCTTCTCAGTGTTACTTAGTTACATTTTTTTTAATATTTGCACGATTTGTCCTCTTTTGCACATTGGATGTTTGATACAGATGTGGTTTCTCATGAGTTCCATTGTATTTCTTTATTTTACTGTGGGTGCCTGCATGAAAATCAATCCCAAGGTTGTATAATTACTTTCCATTGAACTTTGAACTTTGCACGGGTGCGGTAGCTGCGGTGAAGGATACAAAGCAAGGCAGGTACAGTACATTCATATAAAGTTTATGTTCGGGCATAGCTCGAAATCTCTCTGCGGTTCTATCAGCCACTCCATCAAACGAATTCACCAAAGTATTTCAACTATGACAACGAACTAGATAGGTTAGTTATTTTCTTTGGAGTGGAGAAGGCTGAGGGGTGCCCTGATTGAAGTGTATGAAATTATGAGGGATTTAGATAGGGCAGATAGCGAGAAAAATTTCCCTTTTGCAGAAGCGTGTGTCACTGGAGGGCTTTGGTTTAAGATAAGAGATAGGAGATTTAAAAGATTTGAAGAAGAACTCTTTCATCCAAAGAATCTGGAATGCTCTCCCTGAGGGGATGGTGGAAGCAATTATTCACATGACCTGTAATAAATATTTAGATGAGCATTTGAAGTGCCATGGTATGGAAGGCTCTCGGCCTAGTGTTGAAAACACAATTCAGCTTCATTTATTTATCTCATGTACATTGCAACATACAATGAATTGTGTCATTCACATTAACAAGCAACATTCCCGAGGATGTACTGGGGTCAGCCTGCAAGTGATGCCACAGGTTCCAGCACCAACATCGCATGCCCACAAGGTTCATCAGAACAACACAATTAACAACAACAGCAAATCTTTCCCACCCTCTTACCCGCCTCCAGCCTCAGGACAAGCTGCCTCTGGGCCTCCAGTACCTGGCCCAGACTCACAGACATCAGGCCTCCAACTTCAGACTTCATCCCAGGACACAATGATCATTGTCTTGATCCTGGGCTTCAACTTCTGAACTTGCATGGATCTCTGACTCTGGTGATTTAGTTGGCATGGATATGGTAAGCCAAAATGCCTGATTCAGGGATTCTGATGCTCTACCTATCCCTCTGAATTGTCTTTCCTTGCCTAATTCTGCCTTATCAATCATCCCTGAATTTACTTTCACAAAAGCCTTAACCTTGAAACTCCCTTCTTCAACCATGTCTCCTCTGCCCTACTCTTTCTGCTTTTATGATTCTCCTGGCTTCTTGATCACGCTCTAGGTCAGCTGAACTGACACCTTCCTGTGGCATTTATTTGATAACTTTCCTGTGATGTGTCGTTGGATATGTTGCCATGTGAAAGATGTGATATTAATTAGTGTAACTCTTTGAGGAAGTCTGCTATGATTTTCTGACACTGCATTAATCAGTCTTTGATCACCAAAATTATTCTTCTGTGTGGCAAGTGTGATTCTGGTTCAGGAAGGCTATTGCCTTTGATCCCCATTGATCTGTTTGCTGAGACACAGTGTCCTTTATTTATCGACTTATTTATTTATTTGTTTATTTTGTGTGTGTGTGTGTGTGAGAGAGAGAGAGAGAGAGAGAGAACAATGAGTCCGTGCTGCCAAATTACACCCATATAGCGAATTATACGACTAGGGAGGAAACCGGAGCACCCAGAGGAAACCCATATGATCATGGGGAGAATGTACAAACTCCTTATAGACAGCAGCAGCAGTTGAGCCCTGGTCGTTTGCACTGTAAAGCATTGTGCTAACCATTACATTTATCATGCTGCAGTAGTAACTCTGCTGGTAGCTCTCTATCCTTGGTGCCAGAATGTTGTGTGTTCAACCGTCTCAGCAGAGACCTAAAGAGAGAAAAAAAGACTCTGGTATAATGTTGATGAATTATTGTATTGTCAAGTACGAGGGTGGAATCCTTTTGTGCCTTCATTAGTTATTGGGAGAATGTAAGATATTGGACTCTATATTGAATAAGACAGTTCTGCGTTCACACAATCCATTTCCAGCGGATATACCAAACTTTTAAATGACCTATTTCTGCTGAAATATCAGGATGTGTGGGCTGCTCAGTTAAATGTAATGCAGAGCCAGTGAAAAAAACAGGCATGGGCTGAAAGTGAGTGCGGAAATCTGAAGTAGGCAGTGTGGCACAATGTGAGATAATACATTTACTTTGAACTTTGAATTTTGAAATATTGCAGCACTATGAGACAAGTGTAGTCATGCAATCAGCAGAAGAGAACCAATACTCTGACTAAGTGGAGTTTGGTTGCAGCTTACTTTACAACTACAGTGGTTGATACAACCACACTACCATGACATGCAAAGAAGGCTGGAGTGCAGTTGTTGTGTAATGGAATCATTCAAGTATGAGTAAATGATGTATTGCTCCTACCTAGACTGAACTTCAGTTTATTTTTTCAGCATCATGCTCTTTTTGGTCTTTTTTTGATGATAATACAGAATCTAATACCTCAAAGTTCAAAGTAAATTTATTATCAAAGTGACCATGAGATTCACTTTCTTACGGACATTCACTGTAGATACAAGGAAATCGGTGAAAAACCACACACAAAGATGGACAAACAAACAATGTGCAAAAGAAGACAAGCTGTTTAAATACAAAAGCAAATTATTATAATAATAAGTAATATTGAGAACATGAATTGTAGGGTCCTTGAAAGTGA
Organism: Hypanus sabinus; assembly: GCF_030144855.1. Taxonomy (NCBI): domain Eukaryota; kingdom Metazoa; phylum Chordata; class Chondrichthyes; order Myliobatiformes; family Dasyatidae; genus Hypanus; species Hypanus sabinus. The sequence goes on along the minus strand of NC_082712.1, from coordinate 32,636,372 downwards.
GTCTGTAGATTGTGGAATAGTTCAGTTTCAAGGTGAGTGAAGTTATCTGTGCTGGTTCGGGAGGCTGATGGTTGAGGGGTCATTTTGTTCCATTCATGTCTGATAGTGTAAATCTCCCAGCACCTTCATTTAGCCCTAAAAGCATGTCCTTAAATTCCTTAGTAATTCTTGTACTTAGGTAGGTTGTATCAATCCAGAACTGTTGTCAATAACACAAGAGATTCTGCGGATGCTGGAAGTCCAAAGCAGCCCACACAGAATGCTGGAAGAACTCAGCAGATCAGGCAGCATCTATTGAGAGAAAGAAACATTGTGGACTGAGACCCTTCGTCAGGACTGGAAAGGAAGGGGGAAGAAGCCAGAATAAGAAGGTGGGGCAGGGAAAGAATTGCAAACTAGCAAGTAAAACCAGATAGAGTAAAGGTCAGTGGGTGAGAGAGAAGGAACGAAGTGAGGATGTGATAGGTTGAAGAAGTAAAGGGCTGGAGAAGAAGGAATCTGATAAGAGAGGATAGGGGCCCATGGGAAAGAGGGGAGGAGGAGGGTTACCAGAGGGAGGTGATAGGCTAGTGAGGAAAAAAAGAAAAAGGAACTGCTAAAACACAGCCAAATGAAAACTTCAAAATGAGACTGATAGATTTTTTTTTGGTTGAAAGCATTAATGGTTAAACAGCCAGTTAGGTAGTTCAAGTTAAAATGATTATTCAGCCGAATGGTAGCACCAACTGGAAAAGCAGAAATGCCTCCTGCTGTTTCTCTTAATGTATCACTGCTATTAACTTCTACTTCACTGATATTGATACATTCCTCCAGTACTAATTCAAACCAGCTATAGAATATACCAACCGTGAAAATGAATGAGAAGGAATTTGCATTTAAAAGATACATTTTATGAGCTAAGGATTTTCTCACTTTCTTCATGATCAAGAATTTTTTTTGATTTCTCTATACTGAGATCCACAAACTGGAAATAAGATAAATCCTGTTACCTTACAACCATCAGCTTCTGAACCGGCGTGGATGACTTCACTCACCTCAGCTCTGAACTGATTCCACAATCTACAGACTCGTTTTCAAGTAAATTTGAAAGCTGGTCATTTCCTGCATTTTGAATAAGGAAGTTATTCCAGGCTTGTTCTTTAGTTATAAACTGAACAAAAACTATAATGTTAATAAACTCAAATATTGGTTTGTGTCTTCTTTTATGTGACTAAAAACATCAGTATTGAGAAATGAGTCAGATGAATGTTTCAGATTTAAATTAGCAATATGGCCCTCCATGCAAAAACTCTACCACTGATCTGGCTCATTAATAATATCTTTTGTTATGTTAATCTGAATAAACCCTTGAATAAACCCTTATCAAATGATGACACCTCCAACAAATCAACAATCATTCTAAACACTAACAAATATAAGCACAAAATGCCTGTGGTGGAGTCTGTATCTGTATCCTACCAAATTGTAGTTAAGCATGATTGCTCTGAATCCAGTGCATTACAACTTCCCTGCAGTATTAATATACTCACACCAAGAAGAAAGTTATCGAAACCCATTTGTGAGAATTACACACACACACTTGTAAGAGGTTAACTATTAGCCTTTTTACACAGTGAGTAACACTTCCAGTTGTGTAAAAAGTTTGCACATTCTCCAGAGTAATTGCTTACATTCATTCTCCTGGGTTTCTACGTATTGTTCACTGAAGCTATCATCATCAATTGCATGAAGTCTTGGAATATTCAACACATGAATCTCATACAATATATATTCCCAATTCAACAGGTTTCAGGCAAAAAAGAAAGATATAATTACTTTCAAAGTCACAATGATGGAAAGAACTGCAGTGCATGTTAATGAGTAATGTGACACATGCTGTATAAGGATTCAAGCAATAATCAACCTGATTTCTATATAGATCAAGGGTCTATAAATGGCTTTGCAGATAATAAATATGGCTTTAACATTTTTCCATAATCTTACAAATATTAGAAATTATCTGTGCCTGCCTAAGATTGTATTTGGCATGTAAAATCTTTACTAGGTTGGAATAAATCTGTTTGAAAATGTGACAGGAACACTTTTTCACCTTTAGCAAGATGGTTCTCGATCAACCCTGTTCATGGAATAGGTAAATTTTTGGCATTTAAATGCTTGTGATTCAGAGCTCATTAGCTGTGGACAGATAATCTATCACTACCCCAGGCTTGCTGACCTTCACTGGCTTCCAGTTAGGATAGCCTCATTTTTTAAATCATGATTGTCATTTTCATATACTTCCGTAGTCTTGTTCATTTCTGCCTTTGCAAACTTCTCCAGCCAGCTCCACAATACAGATTCCAAGCTGTCTGCATACTCCTTCATTCGGGGTGAGGTCAACATGAACACTGAATACAAATTTGTCAATAAGCTTTTCCTCTTTGGTGGTTAGGCTTTCAAGCAGCAAGGTCCTAATCTCTAGAATTCCCCCTTAACTCTCTCTACCTCTCTTTATTCAAAACACTCCTTAAAACATGCTTCTTTGACCTGGCTTCAACATACAGTCTCTGCCCAAATATTTCTTTCTGGAGCTTATAATTTTGTTTGATAAAGCTCCTGCATCATAAAATTTTGCATGTTGAAGGTACCATATAAATATTTGTGGATGATTTAATTAAAGTCTCAGCTGTTGGGAAGGAAATGATGGACCATTGCTGTTTACAGTTTCCTTACAAAATCTCCCTATTACACTGGAAAACAAAGATTTTGCTTTCTGAATTCCTTTGGGTATACCCTAAGGATTTTGGGCTGCTGATAACAAAAATCATCATGAAATTCTCCTATCACACACCTTTTTTTTGTAATTGCCTATATTTTTACTTCATAATTCAAGTCAATTAAAACCTTGCCCACAATGTAAGCTGAAAAGTTTTCTATCCTATCTAGGCAGCTTTGGATTGCTAGCATGACCCACAACCATGTCATCTCTTTATTGATTCTCCAGTGTTAAGTCTGAAAGCTGCGCTGCCACACAAAGGTATTGAATCCTCCCTTCAATACCAATCAGCTATGCAGTCCACATGAAAGAAAACTAATGAAATTTGGAAGTCTTGTTGAAGCACATATAGTACACAGCAACTACAATTGGAGCATCTGTGTAATCAGAAGGTAGTAGCATTCTAGGAAATGCAGCTCAGGTACACCAAATACTGTTGTTTCATTTGTGAATGGGACAGCCGTGCTAAAGAATCTCATTACATTAAAAAGGATTGGCCACTCTGTAAACAGTTGGTTCCAGGACAGAAAAGTGTGGCACCTAAGCCACTTGTAGACCTAACAAAGTTATTTTTTCCTACTCTTTATATAAAACCGGGGCCTGTGAAAAATTTTGTCAATGCGATGAACAAGGAAGCTGAAGGATTTCGGTATTTGAGACAGATGTTTCCCAGAGACACTGATACCAAGACTAAGGAAAGCATTTTTGTTGGTCCACAAATCAAACAGGTCATCAATGACAGGCAATTGGAAGAACTTGTAGAGGGACTGGGGAAAATCGCATGGAATGTTGTTGAAATTTTTTTTGGCAATTACAGAGCACCAAATTACAGAGCACTACTAGTTGACAACATGCTTCAGGCATACAAAGCCATGAATTGCAACATGTCACTAAAGATTCATTTTCTGCATTCCCATTTAGACTTCTTCCCTGCAAATCTTGTCACTGTCAGTGACGAGCATGGTGAAAGGTTTCACCAGGACATTGCGGTCATGGAGAAACCGTATCAGGGCAACTTGAATCCGTCAATGCTGGCTGATTATTGTTGGACACTTATGTGAGAAGCCTCAGACGTTGAGTACAAATGACAATCATCAACAGAAGATTTTTAGCTTAGTTGAACTATTGCAAAGCACCAGCACCGTTATCCAATTAAACTCATTATATTCAATAAAAGTTCATTTCTTTTTTCTCCAAATTCCTACATGATACAAGTAGTCTGAAATTATATTTCCATTCATCGTTAAGCAGTCTATATAACCACAACAATTTTCTGAGGATGTGACACCTTCGAAAAAAATTGCTGTCCAGTGTTATTGATGTGCTGCTAAGGTAAAGGCTAAGTTAGAACAAAAATTACTGTCTTCAAAGGAAAGCAAAGTGCAAGCTTTATCTGGAACTCAAACGTCATACAGATGGTTGCACTCAGACTACAGCATCCAGGATGAAGTTCTTGAAAGGCTCAGATTATGTAAATGCTAGAAAGACAAGATATGAGAGTTGGGTGGGAGTGAACTTCTTTAGATGCACAGTGAGGTGTATCCTCACTGGTTACATCATGGCTGGTATGGAAACACCAATGCCCTAGAATGGAATAGACTCCAGAAAGTGGTGGATACAGCCCAGTTGGTCACTAGCAAAGTCCTCCCCACGATTGAATACATTTACATAGATAGTTACAACAAGAAAGCAACATTTATCATCAAGGTCACCCACCATCTAGGCCATGCTCTCTTTTCACCACAACTATCAGGCAGGATTTACAGAAGCCACCAAGTTCAGGGAGAGTTACTATCTTACAACTGTCAGGCTCCTGAAGCAATGTGAATTACTTCAACCTTCACAGGTCTGCCCTGATTCTACAACCTCAAAGTTCAAAGTAAATTTTTTATCAGAGTACATACATGTCGCCACATACAACCCAAAGATTCTTTTTCTGAGGGCATACTTAACAAATCTACAGAACAGTAATCGTAAACAAGATCAATGGACAACAAACTGTGCAATGCAATAAATTACAAGCATGAAATAACAAGATAAAAGAGTCCCTAAGTGAGACCATCCGTTGTGGGAACACCAGAAGCAGAATGAGTTTAGTTATCCCATTTTGTTCAAGAGCCTGATGGTTGAGGGGTAGTACCTGTTCTTGAACCTGGTGGTGTGAGTCCTGAGGCTTGTGTACCTTTTATCTGAGGGCAGCCGTGAGAAGAGAGCAAGATCTGGGTGGTGAAGATCTTTGATGATGGATGCTGGTTTTCTATGGCAATGATTCATGTAGATGCACTCAATGGTTGGGAGGGTTTTACCCATGATGTACTGGGCCAAATCCAATACCTTTTGTAGGATTTTCTGTTCAAAAGCATTGGTGTTCCCATACCAGGCAGTCAGCACATGTTCCACCACACATCTACAGAAGTTTGCCAAGGATTTTGATGACGTGCCGAATCTCCAAAGACTCCTGAGGAAGTAGAGGCACTGTCATGCTTTCTTCACAATTATATTTATATTATGGGTCCAAGATAGGTCTTTTGAGATAGTGACATCCAGGAATTTAAAATTACTGACCCTCTCCACCTCTGATTCTCCGATGATTACTGGCTCATGGACCTCTGGTTTCCATCTCTTGAAGTCTACAATCAGTTCCTTGGTCTTATTGACATTGAGTGAGAAGTTGTTGTTATTACATCACAGACAATTTTTCAATCTCCCTCCCGTCCTACAGACTTGTCACAATTCTTGTTCTCAATATCAATTCCTTTATTTACACACTTTGTCTTCTTTTGCACATTGGTTGTTTGTCTATGTGTAGTTTTTCATAAATTCTATTATATTCTTTATTTTTCACTGTGAATTCCCATAAGAAAATGGATCTCAAGTCAGTATATTGTAACATATACACATATTAATAATAAATTTACTTTGAACTTTGAAGTTCAACTTTACCATGGTTCAAAAGGGTCAGTAATGAAGTGTGTTCCCATTGTGTATTGCATGCAATTCTCCACATCATTGAAAGCAGTAGCAAAAATAATCACTTAGGTTGCAGCCAGGATATATTCAGGAGACTACTGAATACTGAAGTGAAGAAGTATTTCTGTTCCCAAAGAGTCTTTGGAACTTCTTGCTCCAGAAACCTGAATCATTGGATATAATTAAAACCAATTTTACAATAAGTCAGGGAATCAGGGGTTAAGGGGAGAGGGCAGTGAATCATCATGAGAAAAGCAGAATTACCCATGATCTGATGGCTTAATAGAGCAGACTCCAGCGCCTGAATTTCCTATTCCGGCATCTATTTTTCCTGTATTGTTTGTTTTACATTCCTCCAATCTTACTTCCAGGTGACAAGGTCTTTATTGAATGCACATACACTCAGTGGCCGTTTCATTAGACACAGTACACCTACTCGTAAATGCAAATATCTAACCAGCCAATCATGTATCAGCAACGCAATGCATAAAAGCATGTAGACGTGGTCAGGAGGTTCAGTTATTGTTCACACTAAACATCAGAATAGAGAAGAATTGTGATCTAAGTAGCTTTGATGGTGGAATGATTGTTGGTGCCAGACGGGGTGGTTTGAGTAGTTTAGAAACAGCTGATCTCCTGAGACCTTCACCCACAACAGTCTCTAAAGTTTACAGAGAAAGGTGTGATAAACAAAAGAATTTACAGTGAATGGCGCTTTTGTGAGTGAAAATGCCTTGATGTCAGAGGTGAATGACATGACTGGTTCAGGCTGACAGGAAGGTGACGGTAACTCAAATAACCACACGTTGTAACCGTATTGTGCAGAAGAGCATTTCTAAATGCACAAAATGTTGAACTTTGAAGTGGATGGGCTACAGCAGCTGAAGACCACAAACATATACTCAGTGGCTAAATGTTTTTTTAAACTTTGGAATTGCACTTACCTCTCCTAATTCCTCTGGTGGCTTATTCCATACACCTACCATTCTCTGTGTGACAAGCTTATTCCTCAGGTTCCCTTACCTGATCCTCTTACCTCTTTATCCTCTTACCTTACACTTATGCCCTTCAGTTTTAGTCTCATCCTCCTCGGGGGAAAAGGTTGTAATTAACTATGTAATATGAAGGATGAGTACCACCATGTCCTCTTTTAAAATGCTACTTAAAGCTTATATCTTTGATCATGCAAATGCTGACACATTTTTGAAGTCAATTTTTATCATTTACTCTCCCCTGAAACATATGAGAGAGTTTTTGTTACTATGGTAAAAGTGCAATGCAAAGTCAGGTTGTTGTTCTTGGCTTAGCCAAACCCTGACATTGTCATATTTGTGGACATATGTATGATGTAACTGCCATGGCTTCTTGTTCCACCAAATTCTTATTGTAGGAGTGATGATTAAGAAATGCATATGTGTATGTGCTGCTGCACAACCTGCCTTGTCTTCCACCTGTTCCTCCCCAAGTTAGTCGGCTAATGTAACGCTTTACACCCCCAATGGTCTTGATCAGGGTTCACTTCCCACCAGGATCTGTAAGGAGTATGTATACTCTCCCTGTGACCATGTGGATTTCCTCCAGGAGCTCCGGATTCCTCCTACATTCCAAAGGTGCACGGGTTAGGGTTAACAATTTTGGACATGCTATGTTGTTGCCCGAAGCATGGTGACACTTGTGGGCTGTCATCCAACACAACTTCAGGTTGCGTTGGTCGTTGACACAAATGATGCGTGTGTGTTTCGACATTTCAATACACATATGACAAGTAAAGACCATCTTTATCTGTAGGCATTTTCATAATTGTGGATTTCAGAAACAAATGGCATCGAGATTTGTGATGGGAGAAAGTCAGGCAAATCGTTCCTACTAATCTTCATGTGAATCTTTTCCCATTTACTCTGTGAAGACAGGGAACTTATTTTAAATAAGTGACTCAAAGAACGAGCACAATGGGACATATAATGCATACCCAACATTAGCATTGTGGTCACATATTTTCGCATCTGCTGGCAAACTGACTGCCTGAGGCTTTCTGGGATTCTGAAACATCCTATCCTGAAATTGGTTGTGATGATAAACTGTTTTTCCTGGTTAGTTGCACTCACTGTTTTTATCTCAGTTAACTGATTACGGCAGCTATGCTTTTGTACCTCGATACCATACTGCACGGTTCACTGCATGACTGAGCCATTGGGGAGACTTGGTTCTTTTAAACATGGCTTTGAAGACCATCCCCAGCCTGAGCACAAGAAATACACTGAAACAAAAATCATGCACCTTTAATCAACAAAGACATTGACTTGGAAGCCAGATACTGCCTTTTGTGTGTTAATATTCAGAGACAGGTCCCAGCAATTTGAAATTCTGTCTCACAAGCGACAGCTGTTGCTACATATTGGCAAGGAGTAACATCTGCAAGTTAATCCAAACCATAGGAAAACAGAAGCTGTTTTATTTCCTTTCCCTTTGTTAAAAGCTTTCTTATGTTTCTGGACATTATGCAAGGTAAGTTTGACATTATACCTGTTTTATACTCTCTTTTCCTTGATGTGTAATATAAATAAACTTCCTTCAAGAATTCATCATAAGGCACTTCAAATAGAGTTTCCTTTATGGTTTGATTTGTGTAAAAAAAACAACAAAATTATTGAAAATTGGATTAAATATCATCATTCCAGTAGGAATGGAGAAATTCTGAGACTACAGTTCATCAGAATCAGTTTTTATTATCACTAACGTGTTGTGAAATTTGTTGTTTTACAGCAGCAGTACAATGCAATGCATAAAAAAACTCAAGTTACAAAAGAAAAAAATATTTTAAAAAATAAATAAATAGTACAAAAAGAGAGCAAAATAGTAAGATCATGGACCATCCAGAAAAGTGGTATAGGAGAAGAAGCTATTCCTAAAAAGTTGAATGTTCATCTTCAAGCTCCTATACCTCCTTCTTAATTGTAGTAATGAGAAGAAGATATGTCCTGGATGGTGGAGGTCCTTCAAGGTAAATGCCACCTTCTTGAGGCACAGCCTTCTCAATGGTGGGGAGGCTAGTGCTCATGATCAAGCTGGCTGAGATCCTTGCTAAATTGATACTGGTAGCCTCCAGAAAATAATAAAATACTTAAGTATCTATTTGTCCAAATAGAATACATTTTTGAAATGTTTTCAGAAACACAATTCCCTGGAACCTGAATATACAGTTCCTATGCCTACCTGAAAATCAATGCAATTGTCCTCTTTGTGGATCAAATGCAATTCTCCTGGGGATTTCCAAAACCTGGATTACCTGCGAACACCCCATTATTTGTAGTGTTTCTTGACATGGAGGAGAAGTGTATAGATTAGAGTAGGCACTGTATAATCAAAGAAAGCAAAAAAAAATGTCCGAAAAGCATTGAGCACAGAGTGGAAGCTCTAACCTGTAGTTACTTCAAGAACAAGATTGCAAAGGCTTGATTATCCAGAGTTATTTGTTTCTATCCTCAGATTGCATTCTCAGAAGGTCACCCCTCTTTGGAGATACAGGCCGACCATTTCAGTCCATTACTGTTGTCCTATTTATATCTTACCCTTACATTGGTGTGTCAAGCAGGAAATGAATACCTTGTTCTTCTAAGATGGGCAACTCAATGAACTGGCTTTGGACTTCTGACTGAGTGGCTTTCCCGGAGTTCCAGATGCAATGTACTGCAGCAACTTTGGCTTCAGAATTTTTGCTTATAGGAATTAGGAGTCGGAACAGGCTGTGTGTGAGACCATGGTTGATCTGATTTTAATTTCACATTCCTGTCTACCCTTTGACATCTTTCACCCCTTACTTATCAAGTATCTATTTATCTCTGGCTAGAAATATACAAATATTTTGCTTCCATTGCTCTTTGAGGAAGGGGATCCCAGAGACTCACCAGCCCTGACAGAAAATTAATAAGTTCATCTGGTCTCTGTTTAAATCAGCAAACCTTATTGTTCTACAGTAACCTGTGTTCCAGATTGTACCACAAGAAGAAGCATTCTTTGTATATCTATCCTATTAAGACATCTCAGAATCTTATATTTTTGCATCAAGTCCCCTTCTCACTCTTCTAAATTCTACTGGATAAGAGCTGAGCCTGCCTAACCTTTTATCACAGAACAATCTTCATATGGCATAATGACATGTATTTTCAGATTTTTTCTACTTTACAGTGATGAATTACTGGCTGCTATTCTGATATCACCTCAATTATAAAATACTTACCTTTGGTTTCAAGTCTCTTCATGATCTAAATTCTTCACTTTCAGCCTTATAATCTTTCAATGTCTTTGTGCTTTTGAATTAGCCAATTGCACTCTACTATTTGCTGACACCTTTTACTCTTTTATTGGCAGTTGCCTTGGCCCTAAGTGCTTGTATTTTTTCTCTCTTAATACTCTGCTTCTTTTTAAAGGCACCTCCTTAACCCATGATCATGATAAAACTCTTTCTTTAACCCAGTGTCAAATCTTTCTTTTATAATAGTCTTTTTAAGTGGCTTGGATATTTTGTTACATTGGAGATGCTACATAAATTTACTTTGTTGTTAATATAGATAATATCATTCAAAATAGTGTAACACTGAGTCATACATGAGTTTTCTACAAACATAAAAAATATACAATGTAAATACATAAAATAGCTTATAAACATGGATTGATTGACTGTGACACTAGGCACAGGAGTGTCTGTACATAATTAAGTAGTGGTGATGGTGGGGGTGGTGCAGATGGGTGGATACCTAAGTAAGCTTTTTGTATAGCTAAGTGAGGAATCCAGATAATTCCACTCACCCTATCATCTTCCCTTTATCCTGCAAATAGTTCCCTTTCAGATACTTATCCAGCTCCTTTCTGAACAGTAGAATTGAACCTGGCAGTGTATTCCAGAATTTGATTTCTGGCTGTGTAAACATTACTTTTTTTTAACTCTTGGACAACTCAGAGGACTGTACAACTTTAAGAACAGCTGCAGCACATTTTTTTTTACAAATCTATCGGGCTAAGAGGGAAACAAAGTGGCAGCTTAGTGAAATACTGAAGGATATGGAAAAAATACAACTGGGAGGTTTCAAAAGACTGGTAAGATGTGTTTGGTTTCCATTTCAAGATGGATGACAACTACATTAACCATGCAAGCACAAAATATTCTGCAGATGCTGGGGTCAAAGCAACACGCACAACACACTGGAGGAACTCAGCAGGTTGGGCAGCATCCGTGGAAACAAACAGTAAATGTTTCGGTCCAAGACCGTTCCGCAGGAGCATGCAAGCCATTCATTTGATTTGAACAGTAAAAGTACAAAAGAAACACCTCACTAAACACAATTAAAATGGAAGACTATCTACAAACTAGACAATTCACTCAAGATAATGTTGGAGGCTGATGAGGTCATGAAGAAGGACTGGAGTTTATTTCTGGGGCAATAGAATTGAAAAGCAGGAAGGCAATGCTAATCACCCAGTGAAACTTGATTAGACCATGTTTAGATAAAGTACAATGCTCTCAGAAGAATTAATCTTGAATAGAAAAGATTCTTTATATACTGAAAGTACCAATGTCAAAGAGAGATAGGATATACAGATTATGAAAAATAATCTTAATATTGCATTAGGTTCTCATAAAGCTTAAGCATTTGAATTCATTCAGAAAGAGCCAGATGTGATAATTCTACTTGGGGTTAAGATGGGATTCCTTTTATAACTCAAAGTACATTTTACCAGAAGAAACTGACTCAAGTATCAGGAGAGAGCTGTGCACAAAACTGGGCTCCCTTTTCCAGAATGACAATAGAACACCATTCTACAGGGAAGTTATCATCTCCACTGAAATGATACACAATGTAAGGATGGTTGTTTGACTGCACTGCTTTCAGAACTGACCATAAGACCATAAAATATAGGAGCAGAAGTAGGCCATCTGGTCCATTGAGTCTGCTCCACCATTCAATCATGGGCTGAGCCAATTCTTCCAGTCATCCCCACTCCACTGCCTTCACCCCATAACCTTTAATGCCTTGGCTAATCAGGAACCCATCAATCTCTGCTCTAAATGCACCCAATGACTTGGCCTCCACAGCTGCTTGTGGCAACAAATTCCACAGATTTATGCCCCTCTGACTAAAGTAATTTCACTACATCTCTGTTCTAAATGGACGTCCTTCAATCCTGAAGTCATGCCCTCTTGTCCTAGACTCCCCTACCACGGGAAACAACTTTGCCATATCTAATCTGTTCAGACATTTTAACATTCAGAATGTTTCTAAGAGATCCCCCTTCATTCTCCTGAACTCCAGTGATTACAGCCCAAGAGCTGCCAGACATTCCTTATACGGAAACCCTTTCATTCTTGAATCATTCTCATGAATCTTCTCTGAACATTCTCCAATATCAGTATATCCTTTCTAAAATAAGGAACCCAAACCTGCCCACAATACTTTAAGTGTGGTGTCACGAGTGCCTTATCGGGTCTCAACATCATATCCCTGCACATATATTCCATACCTCTAGAAATGAATGCCAACTTTGCATTCACCTTCTTCACCACTGATTCAACCTGGAGGTTAACCTTAAGGGTATCCTGCACAAGGACTCCCAAGTCCCTTTGCATCTCTGCATTTTGAATTCTCTCCCCATCTAAATAATAATCTGCCCATTTACTTCTTCCACCAAACTGCATGACCATACACTCTCTAACATTGTATTTCATTTGCCACTTCTTTGCCTGTTTCCCTAAACTATCTAAGCCTCTTTGCAGGCTCCCTGTTTGCACGACACTATCTGCTCCTCCACCTATCTTTGTATCATCAGCAAATCCATTAATCCTGTAGTCCAAATCATTGACATACATCGTCAAAAGCAGCGGTCCCAACGCTGACCACTGTGGAACTCCACTGGTAACCGGCAGCCAGCCAGAATAGGATCCCATTATTCACACTCTCCATTTTCTGCCGATCAGCCAACCCTCCACCCGTGCTAGTAACTCCCCTGTAATTCCATGGGCTCTTATCTTGCTAAGCAACTTCATGTCAAAAGCCTCTGAAAATCCAAGTACACCATATCTACTGCATCTCCTTTGTCTACCTTGCTTGTAATTTCCTCAAAGAATTGCAGTAGGTTTATCAGGCAGGATTTTTCTTTCAGGAAACCATGCTGGCTTTGACCTATCTTGTCATGTGCCTCCAGGTATTCTGTAATTTCATCCCTAACAATCGATTTCAACAACTTCCCAACCACTGATGTCAGGCTAACAGGTCTATAGTTTCCTTTCTGCTGCCTCCCACCCTTCTTAAATAGTAGAGTAACTTTTTCAATTTTCCAGTCGTCTGGTATAATGCCAGAATCTATTGATTCTTGAAAGATCATTGTTAATGCCTCCACAGTCTCTCCAGCTTCTTCCTTCAGAACCCGAGGGTATATTCCAGCAGGTCCAAGAGATTTATCCACTCTCAGACTGTTAAGCATCCTGAGCACCCTCTCAGTCATAATTTTCGCTACACAAACTTCACTTCCCTGACACTCTTGAATGTTCGGTATACTGCAAGCATCTTCCACTGTGGAGACTGATTGAAAATATGCATTCAGTTCCTCTGCCATCTCTGTGTCTCTCATTACAATATATCCAGTGTCATTTTCTATGGTCCTATATCTACCCTCAACTCTCTTTTGCCCTTTATATAGTTAAAAAAGCTTTTAGTATTTTCTTTGATATTAGTCACCAGCTTCCTTTCACAATTCATCTTTTCCTTCCTAATGACTTTCTTAGTTTCCTTCTGCAAGTTTTTAAAAGCTTCCCAATCCTCTATCTTCCCACTAGCTTTGGCTTCCTTGTATGCCCTCTCTTTTGCTTTTACTTTGACTCCAACTTCACTTATCAGCCACGGTAGTGTCCTCATTCCATTCAAAACTTTATTTTTATTTGGAATATATCTGTTTTGCACTTCCCTCAATTTTCTCAGAAACTCCAGCCATTGACCTGTCTCTGAATGTGAACAAAACAAAAGAGATGGTTGTTGACTTCAGGAGGGCATGGAGCAACCACTCCACGCTGAACATCAACGGTTCCTCGGTAGAGATTGTAAAGAGCACCAAATTTCTTGGTGTTGACCTGTCTGAGAATCTCACCTGGTCTCTCAACACCAGCTCCACAGCAAAGAAAGCCCAGCAGCGTCTCTACTTTCTGCGAAGGCTGAGGAAAGTCCATCTCCCACCTTCCATCCTCATCACATTCTACAAGGGTTGTATTGAGAGTATCACTCAGCTGCATCACTGCCTGGTCTGGAATTTGCACCATCTCGGATCGCAAGACCCTGCAGCGGATAGTGAGGTCAGCTGAGAAGATCATCGGGGTCTCTCTTCCCGCCATTGCAGACATTTACACTACACACTGCATCTGCAAAGCAAACAGCATTATGAAGGACCCCACACACCCCTCATACAAACTCTTCTCCCTCCTGCCGTCTGGGAAAAGGCACTGAAGCATTCGGGCTCTCATGACCAGACTACGTAACAGTTTCTTCCCCCAAACTATCAGACTCCTCAATACCCAGAGCCTGGACTGACATCTTACTGCCCTATTGTCTTGTTAATTATTTATTGTAATGCCTGCACTGTTTTGTGCACTTTATGCAGTCCTGGGTAGGTCTGTAGTCTAGTGTAGTTTTTTTCTGTGTTGTTTTTTTACGTAGTTCAGTCTAGTTTTTGTACTGTGTCATGTAACACCATGGTCCTGAAAAACGTTGTCTCATTTTTACTATGTACTGTACCAGCAGTTATGGTCAAAATGACAATAAAAGTGACTTGACTTGACTTGATGCTCTGCTGTCTTTCCTGCTAGTGTCCCTTTCCAGTCAATCTTGGCCAGTTCCCCCCTCATGACGTTGCAATTTTCTTTATTCCACTGAAATACCAACACATTGGATTTTAGTTTCTCCTTCTCAAATTTCAAAGTGAACTCGATCATAGTGTGATCACTGTTCCCTAAGGGTTCCTAAACCTTAAATTCTCTTATCATCTCTGGATCATTGTACAACACCAACACAGCTGATCTGGTGGGCTCAACAACAAGCTGTTCTAAGCCATCCCTTAAACATTCTACAAATTCTCTGTCTTGAGTTTCAGTACTAGCCTGGTTTTCCCTATCCACTTTCATGTTAAAATCCCCAACGATTATCATTACATTGCCCCTCTGACATGCCTTTTCTATCTCCTGCTGTAATTTGTAATGCACATCCCGGCTACTGTTTGGAGCCCTGTATACAACTGTCATTAGGGTCCTTTTACCCTTGCCATAGAGACTCTAAACCTTTCGATCCCATCTCATCCCTTTCTAATGATTTAATATTATCTCGTACACAGGGCCATACCACCCCCTCAGCCTACTAACTTATCTTTCCAATACACCATATATCCTTGGACATTCAACTCAAAATGGCAGACATCCTTTAGCAAAGTTTCAGAGATGCCCACCATGTCATACTTGCCAATCTGTAGCTGAATTTCAAGATAATTCATTTTATTTCTTATGCTGTGTGCGTTCAAATACAACACTTTCAGTCCAGTATTTTGTTGCTTTCTGTTTTAACTGCACCACACCTCTATTGCGCTGTAACTCATCCCACTGGCTGTGATTATGCCTCATCTCCTGCCTGTCCTTCCTATTAACTCTGTTGCAAGCTGTCTTTGATTTATTTCTGTTTTCCCCTTCCTCAGCCCTATCACTCCGGTTCCCATCCCCCTGCCAAATTAGTTTAAACCCTCCCTAACAGCTCTATTAAACTTGCCTGCTGGATATTGGACCCCTTTGGGTTCAGGTGTAACCCGTCCTTTTAATACAGGTCATACCTCCCCAGAAGAGGCCCCAGTGATCCAGGAACCCAAAGCCTTGCCCTCTACACCAGTCTCTCAGCCACGCATTAATACACCTGATCATGCTATTCTTGTGCTCATTAGCACGTGGCACAGGCAACAACCCTGAGATTACTACCCTGGAGGTCCTGACTTTCAGTTTCCTACCCAACTCCCTGAATTCTCTCTTCAGGACCTCCTCCCTTTTTCTACCTATGTCATTGGTAACAACGTGTACCAAGACTTCTGGCTGTTCACCCTCTCTCTTCAGAATATTCTGCATCCGATCCGAGACATCCCATACCCTGGCATCTGGGAGGCAACACATCATGTGGGTATCTCTTTCAGGCTGACAGAACCTCCTGTCTGTTCCCCTCACTACGGAATCCTCTGTGGCTACCAAATTCCTCATCTTCTTCTCTCCTTCTGCACCACAGAACCAGCCCCAGTGCCAGAGACCCAATCGCCAAGGTCGTCTTCTGTCAGGTTACCCCCCTCAACAGCATCCAAAATGAGATCACGATTACTGAGTGGGATGGCCACAGGGGTGCTGTCTACTATCTGAGCTCTTCTCATCGCTTCCTTGGCTGTCACCCACTTACCTAACTCCTGCAGCCTCGGGGTGACTAACTCCTTGTAGCTCCCATGTATCTCCTGCTCACTTTCCCTAGTAAGTTGTGGGTCATCGAGCTGCAGTTCCAGATCCCTAACGTGGTCTCTCGGGAGTTGCATCTCGGTGCACCTGGCGCAGATGTGGCCATCTGGGAGACTGGAAGATTCCCAGGACTCCCACATCTGACACCCAGAGCAAAGTACTAACCCTACCGACATGCTCTTTATTCCTCTAAAAAAAATGGAAAGATACGAAAACGAAGTCCACTTACTTATTGACCTCACTGAGCCTGAGCTCTACCACTCTGCCTCACATCACTCCGTTTGATCAGCTTCAAACTTGCAAGTACAACATAAGAAGAACATTCATGTCCCCATCTAGGATCTGTGATCCAGAAATCTTTTATTTACAAAAATAGATTTGAAGTAACAAAATTATTTCTTTGTGTGTTCAGAAAAGGGGAGTGACCATGCAGGAAGACAATAATCTCAAAGCTGGAGTTGGAAATCTGAAATAAAGACAAACAGAAAATGCTGTTACTCTTGCCCAGCAATTTTGGAGAGAGAGACACAAGGTTAGGATTATAGTTTGATGCAGTTAATAAGAAACCTCACTGGCTTATAAAATGAACACATTGATACAAAACTTGCAAGTTGCAAAACTGTTCTTCATTACACAGTCTGAACTGCTCGATATGAAATTCCCATTTAATTTATAAAGCATGAACATTGACCAGGATGAAACACGAACCTTCTTTCTTTCTCCACAGAAGCTGCCTGGCCTGCTGGGTTTTTGTTGTTTTTTTTTAAGTACAGACGTTAGTATGAATGGGAATCACTTGTTTATTTTCTCGGTCACTTATGCCTAGTTAGCAGCTCATCCGTCGACCAACTCCAGATCATGTAGCCATGTACAGAATTGGAGAAGTGAGGCAGTTTGCTGTTTTGTCACTGTTTAGCAGAATATCATTGTATTAGTACAATGTACTTAGTATCATATGTAATTAGTATCAATGTAATTAGTATCATAGTATTAAGGATAAGGGATCAGTGACCATTTACAAGTATTAGGAATTTGTTGCCGATTGGTGTGTTGGGGGTTTGATATTCTTGCGGGTGATATGTTAGGTCTCTATTCATTGGAGTGTAGAAGGTTGAGGGGGGATTTGATCGAGGTATTTAAAATTTTGAGAGGGATAGATAGAGTTGACGTGAATAGGCTGTTTCCATTGAGACTAGGGGGATTCAAACGAGAGGACATGATTTGAGAGTTAGGGGGCAGAAGTTTAAGGGAAATACGAGGGGGTATTTCTTTATTCAGAGAGTGATAGCTGTGTGGAATGAGCTTCCTGTGGAAGTAGTAGAGGCCAGTTC